>NW_017732083.1:295113-377609 GCF_001890085.2 Hipposideros armiger
ATTCATAACAGTAGCAAAATTATAGTTATAGAGTAGCAACAAAAATAATTTTATGGTTGGGGGTCACCACAACATGAGGAACTGTATTAAGGGGTTGTGGCAATAGGAAGGTTTAGAACCACTGTTTTAGAAGAAATAGGTCCAGAATGAGCAGTCAAGACAGAATAAATGGCTCCCATGTCAACCAGGAAATTAGCAGGCTTACCTGCCACATCGAGGGCCTGTCAATCAATTACGGCCATTTGTGGGGAAGGAGTTGGTCCCCTCTCCCTTCAAAACAGAGGACAATCCCTCCTCCAGTGCCCTTTAGTTTGCACAGGGGACACAGCTGCTTTGGAAGATTAAGATATTCCTTATTCCAGTGGTCTGTACCTCCACATCTAAAGCAGTCTTCTTTGTCTCTTCTGGGGCTTCTGGGGTGGTCCTGACATAGCTTCAGCCATGGATTGTCTATAACTGCAGCCAAAAGTGTGGCCTGTCTCTGGCCTTATCTTCTGGTCTCACTGTTCTTGTAGTCCTCATTTTCCCTGTCTCAGTTGTTAAAGACATTTAAACAAATTCCCTGGCATTCTTTTAGGATCTGAGCCTCTTTATCAGGGATATAACAGTGGGCCAGAACCATTATACTATCCTTTCAGATTGGGGAAAACCTCAGGCCAATCTTCCTTACACTGACCTATATCTGCACCGAGGAGGGCACATGAACTTTAGCAGTCCTAAAATACAGAAGTGTACATAACTATTAGCAAAACTTAGTTCTTAGATTTAGTTCCCTTGAGTAACTAAAGACCTAATTAAGACAATATAAAACAGAAATTATTCTGATGACACATATAATCTTTGCTTTTCAGGCAGAAAGGTTTTTTCATAACATCAGTAGCAGATTAATAGCCTAACAAACTTTGTCTTATTTAGCAGAGAGAGAAAAATCAACTTTAATTTTGTACCAGCTTACTTTTTTTTTTAAAGATGTTTTATTGGGGAATTAGGGCGAGGGGAACAGCGCTGGGGAATCGGGGGAAGGGGAGCAGACAAGTTGCTGTTGTTTTGTTCTTCAGTCCAGTTGTGGAGGATGTTGCCTCACCGGCCCAAGTTGGCACCATCATTGCGCTCTTCCTGAGGCAGATCAGTTCGCTGGCTTCTGGACGGCCGCTCACAGCGGCTGCTGGCCACTCACGCTGGCTGCCGGCTACACACGGTAGCCCATGGCAACCCACTGCAGCAGGGGACTGCAGCCTATGCCGTCGCCGGCAACCCACAGCAGCCCAGATCCAGGCTGAGCTGTTGTTCAGCATCCTAGCCGCAGAGGGCAGTGTCACTGGCCCCCCTATGTGGGATCCAAACCAGGGCCCTCTGGCATCCAACCATCAAGCCACTCGGCATCCAATCAAGCCAGCTCTCAACCATCATGCCACTCGGCCGGCCCTGTACCAGCTTACTTTTGATATTTAAACTTACTTCATTAATCATATTTAGCTTAACCATACATGAAATTCTTTCAAAATTTTCCTTCACAAACCTTCTACAACTTTCCCAGTCCCTCCTAGTTTGTCTCTTTTCACTCCCAGAAATAACCATCCTGAGGACAAACTACTTTCTTTAAATTCCTTCAAAAATAACTTCCTTGAAAACGCTCATCATTTCTTTTTATATTAATTAGAATCCTTAACTTTCATAACTTTAATTTTTACTGACAACTAAAAGTAAGCAATTAGCATTTCCGTTCGTAAATCCAGGAACATATTTTGTAACCTTCAAAAGCATAACCTTGTGACAAGAAGTCAGAAATAGATGAACTCAGACTCATCTAGTAATTAATATTTCAGCATTTTGTTATTTTGAAATACCTAGTCAATAATTTTTATCATTGAACACAACTTAGTAAACCTGAAATCTTAACAACAGATGGTGAGAAAACATGTTCAGACATCCACATTATATAATTATTACTGAAAATTTTCGTCTAAAATTTTATTCCAGTTAACATTTTATTAGTTCTTAACTCTATGAGATTTTAAAGTTAATCACCCAACCTATTTCTTTGACAAAATTTATAACAGGGATAACATGAATTTATTTTGTAAACTGAGGGAAAACAAAAGATACTATACTTAATATTAATAACCTTAAAAGACATATCTATTTAGCCAAAAGTTAAACCAGCCTTAGTATCAAATATTTTCTTAGATCACAGACCTAATGAGAGGCTAACTTGCCTCAGAGTCTAGAATGCACATGGCCAAGCACTGTTATAATAAAACACTATCCTTTTCTTTGTCATTGGCTTATAACCGTAATTTGACCAGTTTGCCAATATATGACCCAGGGGGCTCTCAGAAGGTATAGATACAGAGCTCCCCATCCCCTTGGTGTTTAAGACACAAATAGAAAGAGAAAACAAAAACGGGAAAAGACAGGCTAGAGGCAAACAAAACAAACATGTCACAAATAAACCAGAACCAGAACCAGATGAGTACTCACAGAAATGGATCCTCCAGAGAGGAGGAGCTGGGGGGCAAAACCTTGTCTCTAACCAACCTGGTACCGCAGATTGGCTTCAGAGAGGCCCAGATTGGCACAAAGCCCAGACAGCATGTAAGCCCAGAACCAGTGCCAGTGATTAGCCTAAGGGAGACTCCAACCATAGAGACAAGGGAGTTCCGGTGCACTCTCCAGTTTGACAATTCCCAGACTTTCCCACAGTTTCCAGAACCAGAAAAACATTTGCTTTCCACTAGCTTAAGCGTCTATAGGTGGCCAATGCCAGGAAGGTGAGGGTCGGGAAAATCCCCAAGATAAAGAAGTTCTTAGCAGCTGCTGGGATATCCCGGCAATCACCTCCCCGGGGCTAGCCTGCCACACGCAGCTGTGGCTTGGACCTGCTGCAGTGCTCTATCCCCACTCCCTCCCTTTGAAGAGGGGGAGTGAGTTCACCAGCTCCAGGTCCAGTCCGATCTTGTCCCATCTGGGTGGCTACTTTAGTACCGTGCTAAGGTCTGGCTGCCTGCCACTTGAAAATGTTAAAAATTGAGAGGCATGGCTGGTAGGGGAAAAAGCAGGTTTATTCAGAATGCCGACATTCAGGGAGGATGTGGACTCCTATCCAAAGGCCACCTCCCCGTTGCTAGACCGACCACAAGATTTTATAGGTACACAAGAAGAACAAAGGAAAGGGGGAGTTGATCAGGTAGGTCTTAGGGCTGACATCCTTCCTAAGCTCTGGTCTGTTCTAAGATATTATCTCGGACTCCAGACTTGGACTCAGCCACTGCAGCCTGGGACTTTATGTGTATTTCCGGTGTCTGGGCGCCTGAGGATTAAGAAATTGCCCTTTCTAGGTTAGGATTTTGTTAATTAAATGGATTAATGAGGTACCATATCTTGCTGTGTACAATGCACACTTTTTTGCCCAAATTTGTGAGGGAAAAATAAGGATGCGCATTATACATGGATAGTACTAATTCCATATCTATATAAATGTTTTTAATTCTTTTATTTATGTTTGAGTTAAAAGTGTAACTCTAAAAATCAATAATCATATCTGTATGCAAAATAATACCCTGGAATATGATCATCGGTTTTGTTGAAATTAGGATGAATTTGCAACGACTAAGAGTTCTTGGCCTTCTATGATGCATAAATATCGTAAATTTGTTACTGGTACATAAACTTTCTTGTACCTTGTATCTGTTCTTCTATTTTGTAATTACTTGTTACATAAAATTCCTTGTATCACAATATTTTAAAAATAAATACTAAAGGGGCAGTTGGTTAGAGCACGTGCTCTGAACAATAAGGTTGCTGGTTCGATTCCCACATGGGCCAGTGAGCTGTGCCCTCTGCAACTAGATTGAAGGCAATGACTTGAGCAGAGCTGCCACTGAGCTGCTGGTGGGCAACTGGATGGCTCAGTTGGTTAGAGTGCATGCCCTTAACAACAAGTTTGCCACTTTGATTCCCGTATGGGATGGTGGGCTGCATCCCCCACAACTAGATTGAAAATGGCGACTGGACTTGGAGCTGAGCTGTGCCCTCCACAACTAGATTGAATGACAACAAGTTGACTTAGAGCTGATGGGTCCTGCAAAAAACACAGTTACCCAATACAAAAAAATGTTTTAAATGCTAAAATTCCTTTACAATACGAAGAACAAGTACCTAAATGTAAACAAATAAAATTTGAAATAAAAAATTAAAATGAAAGATTCTTTCCCTGAAAGTTTGGGCCAAAATCGTGGGTGTGCATTATACATGGGAGTGCATTATACATGGCAAAATATGGTACATGTAGCCTTGAGAAAGGGAACAAAACAGAGCTCTTCAGTTAATCAATGAGAAGAGAAACAAAAAGGAAATAGCTGAATATCAGGGTGGATCTAACTGCAAACTAGCTAAGTTTAATTATGTTATTGATTTACTGAATTTCACCCTTACAGTTGCTTGTTTCATACTTTAAAAAGTGTTTCTTTCATGTGATATAGCCCCCTAAAGACAATAGCTAGCTGAAGTAGAATAATATTGAATGTCAACTATATATATATATATATATATATATATATATATGTATGTATATATAGTCTGACAATTAAGTTCACGAACTTGCCACCATGGGCTTACATTGGCAGCACTGTACCAACAGCTTGGTAAGGTTTCATAACCTTGGCGTATCAGTGTCTCACAGCTGTGTTTGTGTTGATGCGTGGCGGTGTCTTGCTGAGTGGCATTTATTATTATTGTTGCATGTTTTTGTGTGCTGTCACAAGAATGTCTGAGCTTCAGTTAGAGCAACAAAGAAACATTAAATTTCTTGTTAAACTTAGCAAGAGTGGAAGTGAAATCAGGGACATGTTAGTCCAAGTTTATGGGGATAATGCTATGAAGAAAACAGCAGTGTAGAAATGGATTAAATGTTTTTCTGAGGGGAGAGAATCTGTCACTGATGAGGAGAGGTCAGGGCAGCCAGTAATGAGCAGAACTGATGAAAACATTGCAAAAATTAATTAATCAAATTGTGAGTCAAAATTGTTGGCCAACTGTGAGAAGCATAGCAGACCAAGTAAACATCAACAGAGAAACAGGAAACTCTTAACTGAAAATCTTGCCATGAGAAAGGTGTGTGCAAAAGTGGTCCCGAAGGAGCTCTTGCATCACGACAATGCACCAGCTCACACGGCACTGTCTGTGAGGGAGGTTTTAGCCAGTAAACAAATAACTATATCGGAACACCCTCCCTACTCACCTGATCTGGCCCCCAATGACATTTTTCTTTACCCGAAGAAAAAGGAAATATTGAAAGGAAGACATTTTGATGACATTCAGGACATCAAGGGTAATACAACAACAGCTCTGATGGCCATTCCAGTAAGAGTTCCAAAATTGCTTTGAAGGGTGGACTAGGTGCTGGCATCGGTGCAGAGTTTTCCAAGGGGAGTACTTCGAAGGTGACCATAGTGATATTCATCAGTGAGGTATGTGGCACTTTTTCTACGATGAGTTTGTGAATGTAATTGTCAGACCTCATATATTCATGGGATGTAAAGTACAGCATTGGGAATATAGCCAATGGTATTGTAACAACTATATACAATGTCAGGGGGGTAATAGATTTGGGGGGGTTATCAGTTTGTGAGAGGTGTAAATGTCTAATTATTACTTTGCTTTGTATACCTGAAACTAATAAGAAAAAAATTGTTGACCACAGAACTCTGAGTCAACACAAGCATATTGTGATAATTTGTAGACCATTAATGAAAGACTTGTCTGCCATTTGCCCTATTGAAGGACTGGAGAGGGGAAAAAACTCTGAAGATTCACCCTAAATTTAACAGTCAGTAATTGTATCAAAACAAATGCAAGGAGTGGTAGTTTCTACCCCTATCTTCAGTTCCATGAGAGACCTTTGCTTCCTTGTCTCCCTGCCAGGGAATGTCTTTCCTGAGAGCATATAGTATCCTATGCCTTTAAGAGGAAGGGAGAAAATAATGTGTAATAAGCTAGAGTTACACATATCTAGGATGTCATTCTCAATTGTTAATTCAAACAGGGGACTTATCTAGCTTTTTGTCTAATCGAATGAAGGCATTTGATACCTTGTCTATATTCAAATTGATTTCTTCTTACAAAATAACAAGTGCAAATGACTGCTCAACATGGATTGATTGATACCATACCCCAGAGGCCACTGACTCTGAAGATCCCAGCTGTTGAGAATCTGAAAAAAGAGTTTGGGCCATTGACCTGCAGTGGAATCCCAATGGGGAGATAAGAGAGCAAAGGAGCTTGCTCAACTCCCACCGTACAGAAGGAAGAGATAGACCCTGTTTGTGCTGTGATATGTGTTGGCAGGACCCAAACTGACCCTGTGCTAATAGGGCTTACTGTTCTCTTGCTTCCATGCCTACATCCTCTCCTCTTATGCCTTGCCACCTCCTTCTTCTCTTCTCTTCTCTTCTCTTCTTTTCTTTTCTCTTCTCTTCTCTACTCTACTCTTCTCCTTTCTTTGCCTTTCCCCCACTGTTCCATTTTCTCCTCTCAATTTCTTCTTTTGCCTTGCCTTTTCATTTTCATTTTGAGTTATCCCTTTCATTGTGATAACCAAATTTAATTTGCATTTCCTCAGTGGATAACAATGTTGAACATATTTTCATGGCTTATTTGCCATTCTTATATCTTCTTTGTGCATCTTTTAATTAGGTTGTTCACTTATTTTTGGTAGAGTTTGAGAATTCCCCCCCCCTTTGTATATGAGGTGTGATAAACAAATATGGTGAATGTTTAAATAAAAAAATTATCACAGTAAAAGACACATTGCCTTTAATTCCCCTCAAAATACTTCCCCTTGCTTTGAACACACTTATCCCATCATCCTTGCCACTTTCTGAAGCAGTTCTGGAAGTCCTCTTTGGTGACTGTCTTCAGTTGCGCTGTTGTGGCTGCCTTTGTGTCCTGAATCAATTAAAAACGTTTACCTTTCATGGTCATTTTGACTTTGGGGAAGAGCCAGAAGTCGCACAGTGCCAGATCCATTGAATAAGGTGCAAGAGGACACACTGTAATGTTTTTTATTTGACAGAAATTGTTGTACCAGAAGTGATGTGTGAACCAGAGCCTTTCCATTGTGATGAAACAATACAGTGGATGCTGCTGCCGATTGCCTTTCAACGGAAATTCAGGGATCTTCAATACAGGAAGCGGCACATTGAACCTTAGTGACAAACAGTGTGTGACAAGTTTCAACCTGTTCAGTGCAGTCAGTCGGGTGTGAGCTATGTTTTTTTTTCTTTTTTTTAATTGTGAAATACACATTTTAAAAAATTAGTTTCAGGTGAGCTATGGTTTTAAAGTGTGCCATAAATCACCCTCCATCATGGCAATGCTCTATGTCACACATTGCTTCTGTATATGGCAATTTCTGTCTAATGAAAACACTATAGTGTGTCTTCATCCGCCTTATGCACTGGATTTGGCACCATATGACTTCTGACTCTTCCCCAAAGTCAAAATGATTCAGGACATTGAGGCAGCCACAACAGCGCAACTAAAGACACTCATGAAAGAGAACTTCCAGAACTGCTTCAGAAAGTGGCAAGAATGAAGGGATAAGTGTGTTCAAAGCGAGGGGGAGTATTCTGAGGGGGATTAATGGCAATGTTTCTTTTTCAGTAATTTTTTTATTTAAACATTCATCGTATTATTTTTTATCACACCTTGTATATGGAGAGAGTCCCTTGGCAAATCTTTGTTGTGCAATTATTTTTCTCCCCTTTTGTAACTTGTGTTTTCATTTTATTTTCAAGAACAGAAGTTTTACATTTTGATGAAGTCAAATTTATCTATTTGTTATCTTATGGCTTGTGTTTTTTGGTTTTTGGTGTCATATCTGAAACTCCTTGCCTAACCAAGGTCCTAATGATTTTCTCTTGTATTTTCTCACAGATGTTTTTATAGTGTTAGGTTTCACATTCATTTCAATGATGTATTTTGAATTAATTTTTGTATATGGTACAATGTATGGCTAAAAGTTGGTATTTTTGCATATGGATATCCAATGTTTTTAAGCACCATTGTTGAAAACTCTTTCATTTTTCCACTGAGTTCATTTATGGATTCTCTGTTCTGTTTAATTGGTCTGTTTGTCTAACTTTATGTCAATACCACACTGTTTTTATCTCTGTTGCTTTATAATAAGACTTTATAACAAATGTTTAGCCCTCCAACTTTGTCCTGCTTTTTCAAAGTCATTTTGGCTATTCTAAGTTCTATGTACATGTTACATGAATTGTAAAGCAACTTGTCAAACTCCACAAAAAGCCTGGTGGGAGCGTGAGTGAGATCACATTAAATTTATAGATCAGTTTTGAGAAATTTGACATCTTTACAAAATTGCATCTTTTAACTCATGAACATGACATGTTCTCCCATGTATTTAGGTCTGTTTTTTTAATAAGACTTTTATTGGGGAATTGCAGGGATGAGAACAGTGCTGGGGAATTGGGGGAAGGGGAACAGACAAGTTGCTGTCCTTTTGTTCTTCAGTCTACTTGAGGAGGACGTTGCTTCACTGGCCCAAGTTGGCACCATCATTGCGCTCTTCCCGGGCGAGGCAGATCAGTCCCCGGCTTCTGGACGGCCACTCACGGAAGCTGCTGGCCGCTCACGCTGGCTGCTGGCTACATATGGTAGCCCATGGCAACCCACTGCCACAGGGGCTGCAGCCTACACCTTCGCTGGCGACTCACGGCAACCCAATTCCAGGTTGAGCTGTTGTTCAGCATCTTAGCTGTGGAGGGCAATGTCACTGGCCCTCATATGTGGGATCCGAACCGGGGCCCTCTGGCATCCCAAGCCAGTTCCTAACCACTGCGCCACTCGGCCGGCCCTATTTAGGTCTTTTAAAATTTCTCTCAGCAATGTCTTGTAGTTTCAGTGTCAGATTTATCCTGAGGTATTTCATATTTTTGATGCTATTATAAATAATATTTTAAAATTTTGATTTCATGTTATCTGTTGCTATTATAATATATAGAAAGATAATTGTTTTGTATATTGACCTTTGCAACTTTACTAATTTCACTTATCAGTTCTAGTAGCTTTTATAGATTCTACCATATTTTCTATATAAACGAGTATGCCATCTGCAAATAAAGGCTCTCTCGTCTCTAATCTGTGTGCATTTTATGTCTTTTTCTTGTTTATTCCATTGCATAGAACTTCACTTGAAATGCTGTGGGCACACATCTTGCCCCTTACCTGTCTTACGATGAAAGCATTCAGTAGCTTGCTGTCAATTATGATGTTAGCTGTAAGATTTTGGTATATGTCATTTATCAAGTTGAAGTAGTTTCCTTTTTTATAGTTTGCTCAATGTTTCCACCAAGAATGGGTGTTGGGGGCCGGCCGAGTGGCGCGATGGTTAAGAACTCGCTTGGGATGCCAGAGGGCCCCGGTTCGGATCCCACATATGAGGGCCAGTGACACTGCCCTCCACAGCTAAGATGCTGAACAACAGCTCAACCTGGAGCTGGGCTGCCATGAGTTGCCGGCGACGGCGTAGGCTGCAGCCCCTGTGGCAGTGGGTTGCCATGGGCTACCGTATGTAGCCAGCAGCCAGCGTGAGTGGCCAGCAGCCGCAGTGAGCGGCCGTCCAGAAGCTGGCGACTGATCTGCCTCGCCAGAGAAGAGCACAATGATGGTGCCAACTTGGGCCAGTGAAGCATCGTCCTCCACAACTAGACTGAAGAACAAAACGACAGCAACTTGTCTGTTCCCCTTCCCCCAATTCCCCAGCACTGTTCCCATTCCCCCAATTCCCCCCAAAAAAAATCTTAAAAAAAAAAGAATGGGTGTTGGGTTATGGCAAACACTTGTACTGTATATATTGAAATGATCATATGGTACTCATTTTTTGTTTGGTTTCACAGGTGCATATTTATCTCCAAATTCATCAAGTTGTATATATTAAATATGCACAGCTTTTTGTATATCAATTATATCTCAATAAAGTATTTTTTTCAAAGCTCCAGCTTATAGCTTACTGATTCCAAGCAACAATGGACAATAAAAAGATTAGACCCTCTGATTTCATTATCATTGGATTTCACCTGTGTGTTTTCAGGACTTCTCTGGGAGAAAGAAGAGTGCTCCTGAACAAGTTACTGGCTTTCTCTAGAATGAAAGGGAAAATCCTAAAGGGGGATAGAATTATTTTTTTCTCACAAACTTACATTTCCAATAAGAGTGATTTCATGCTAAAAATACCAAAGATTGTTATTTTCATTTAAAAATATGTAAATACACAATATAATATATACTGTTTTTCTATCTAATTTAATCTAATGTATATATATATATATATATATATATATATACACACACACATATAACTTACTGAAAAACTAAACATAAAATCCAGGCCCCTCAACATACCTTATTAATTCTGGCAGCATTAGGCACCATGATGTGCAGTGAAAATAATGCAGAGGATATTTATGTCTCATTTTATTTTATGTAATCTTATCCTGTTTACCTTATTCTTTGATGTATTCATGGGCAATAGACTACCTTCAAACATTCTCATCAGTGACATTTTTAAAGAAGAAGGCAACATTCTATTAAATCACTATTGTACTTAGAGTTGCAAGAATGTTTTAATCTGTTATGACTGTTAAAAACTCCCATATCTTACTGAACCAGACTTTGTGCACAGATTATTCTTATGCCATTGTTTAGTTTGCAGAATTTTCCAGCCGTAAAAATTAAATTTCTTCTTTACAATGAATGAATATGTGTCTTTGCTTAACTTACATAGCAGTTCTACAATTAGCCCAAAAATATTTTAGTTATAATTTTAAAACCTTATCAATATTCAAAAAATATTTAAATAGTTGTCAATTGCTTACTATGTGAAAGACACTGTACTGAGTGCTAAGATGGGTCTTACAAAGGTGTATATTGACATCATCCCTGATATGAAAAACACTTGTAAGGGAAAAAACATGTATGCAAGTAACTGTAATAAAAGCCCTAAATTGTAGGTGTGGCTCCAGTAAAATACTACTGAAGTTCAGAGAAGAGATCAGAAAATGCATAATGCAGAATATGGCATTTGTATAGGGAAAGGTAATAACCCATTGAGGCTGAAATGGAGGCTGTATGAAGGTGAATAGATTGAAATCAGGCTAGAAATTTAGGTTGGGATCAGTACATGAAAAATATTGGATACCACAATAATGAGTTGGGGTTATCACTTTATGAGATATATAACTGTCTAATCACTATGTTGTTTTGTACACTTGAAACTAATAATGAAAATAAAAAGTAAAATAAAACAAAACATTAGAACATAAAAAACCTCAAACAAAATAAAAAGAATTTGGCACTTCAAAAAATTAAATATTTTTCGGGGCCTGCTGAGTGGCGCGTTGGTTAAGAGCTGACTTGGGTCTCCAGCTCTGAGCAGCAGGGTCCTGGTTCAGATCCCACATGAGGACCAGTGACACTTCCCTCTACAGCTAAGATAGTGAACAACAGCTCAACCTGGAAATGAGCTACCGTGAGTTGCTGCTGATGGCTTAGGCTGCAGCCCCTGCGGCAGTGGGCTGCCATAAGCTACCGTGAGTGGCCGGCAGCCAGGGTGAGTGGCTGGCAGCTGGTGTGAGCTGCCAAGAGCCACTGTGAGCGGCCGTCCAGAGGCCAGTGACCGATCTGCCTCACCCAGGAAGAGCACAAGGATAATACCAACATGGGCCAGTGAAGCAATGTCCTCCACAACTAGACTGAAGTACAAAAGGACAGCAACTTGTCTGTTCCCCTTCCCTGATTCCCCAACGCTGTTCACCTCCCTGAATTCCCCAATAAAAATCTTTCAAAAAAAGAATTTAAATATTTTTCTTATTTTTCCATTTTTGTAAGTATCACGTGTACAAAACAACATAGTGATTAGACATTTACATACCTCACAAAGTGATAACTCCAGTAAGTCTACTACCCATCTGACACTATACATAGTTATTACTTACTATTATTGACTATATTCCCTATGCTGTGTTTTACATCCCTTGAAAAAAACCAAATGTATATATTGGGTTGTCAGGAAAGTCATGACGTATTTTTTCTATGTTTTTCATTGCAAAAAATGCATCATGACTTTTTCGACTACTCAATATATACAGTGCCAAAAAAATGTGTACACATTTTAAGAAAGGAAAAAACTGTTAAAATTGTAATACTCAATAAATACTGATAGCAAAAGATGAATACAAGTCACGTTTGACTTCTGCAGTTACAAGAGGTGCTCAAAGTGGTCACCATCAGCATCCAGGCACTTCTGATTACAGCAAACTACTGCTTGAGCATAGATAACATCTCTTAAAATGTGTATACATATTTTTGGCACCCCCAGTATATATATAAAAAAGAGTTGACATTCATTTATTTTATATTGGTTTCAGGTGTACAGTGCAGTGGTTAGACATTTATGTAATTTATAAAGTAATACCCCCAATAAATCCAGTGCCCATCTGAAACTATACATAGTTTTTACCATATTATTGACTGTGTTCTTTATGCTGTATTTTATACCCCCATGACAACTTTGTGACTACCAATTTGTTCTTCCTAATCCCTTCAACTTTCTCACCCATGTCCCAAACCCTTCCCATCTAGCAACTATCAGATTGTTCTCTGTATGTGAGTTTATTTCTGTTTCATTTGTTCATTTTGTTTTTTTCAGATTCCACATATAAGTGATAACATATGGTATTTGTCTTTCTCAGTCTGATTTAATTCACTTAGCATAATACTCTCTTAGGTCCATCCATGTTGCTCTTATTACACCTGTATTTTGATAGCACTAAGACCTCTATCAGTTCCCCCTCATTACTTCTTCTTCTGTGTAGCATGAATCCTATCTATCATCCATAACTTTTATACGAGGTCTGACAATTAAGTTCACGAACTTGTTGCAATGATGTTGCTAAACTTTTTTTTATATCAGAGAGATTATTCATTATGAATTTGTACCAGCTGGACAGTTAACCAAGTATACTATTTGAAAGTGCTAAAAAGGCTGAGTGATAATGTTAGACGAAAACGACCTGAACAGTTTGCCAATAATTCATGGCTCTTGTATCACAACAATGCACCAGCTCACATGGCACTGTCTGTGAGGGAGTTTTTAGCCAGTAAACAAATAATGGTATTGGAACACCCTCCCTGCTCACCTGACCTGGCCCCCAATGACTTCTTTCTTTACCCGAAGATAAAGAAAATATTGAAAGGAAGACATTTTGATGACATTCAAAGGTAACACGACGAAAGCTCTGATGGCCATTCCAGAAAAGGAGTTCCAAAATTGCTTTGAAAACTGGACTAGGCACTTGCATCAGTGCATAGCTTTCCAAGGAGAGTACTTCAAAGGTGACCCATAATGATGTTCAGCAATGAGGTATGTAACACTTTTTCTGGGATGAGTTCACAAAGTCAATGGTCAGACATTGTATTCTTATTAGTATCCTCAATTTTTTTGTTCACTTATTTTTTTATTCACACCTCCTGACAAAAATTCAACTTCTCAATCCATCAAATCTCTATGTTCTCTCTACATCTCTACCAAGCTTACTGGGGAAAAAATCACTCCAATATACAGAAGAATTACATGATACTTTCCTAATTTTCTATCGCAACTGGAGCTTCCACACTGTTCAGCAAACTTGTTGTATTTGCCTGATCTTCTGCTTTGCTCTTTCCACTCCAACTCTATACTCTCATTTTCAGAACATGACCTGAACTCCTGTTTCATAGGAAAATTGGAAGCCATCTCAAGGAAATGTATGCCAACTAGAAACTTACCAGCTTCCATATTTACTATATAGTTGGTATTTGAAGCCATGGGAAAGATTAATGTTGTTTAGGACAGGGGTCAGCAAACTGCGGTTCGTGAGCCAAGTGTAGCTCTTTGGGTACGTTCCGTCTCAAAAGTTTCCGACCCCTGAAAGAGCCAATCCTGTGCCTCACAACAATTTAAAAATTATTCAAGAGCCATAAATATATTTTTACATAATCACTATTTTGTGAATAATATCCTGTAAAAGTTTTATAAATGAAACTATGATAGGTTTATTTTCATTTCAATTTTACTTCAGAGCCACAGTTTGTGAGCCACAGTTTGCTGACCCCTGGTCTAGGAAATAGTGTGTAGAGAGAACATTGATTTTCAATATTTAGAGTATTTTTGGATCACCTATGGTGCTGAATTAAAATGCAGATTCTAAGGTGCTGTAATATTTTGAAGTGATAAGGGCAATGAAATTTGCGTTTTTACCAAGTACCTTAGATCATAATGTTACAAGTGTTCCCAGAACCACTCTTTGAAAAATAATGGTGTGGAGTGAGACTAGAAGTAAGCTAAGAGCAGAACTTTGGGGACATACCACCATTTAAGAAAAACGCATATGGGTGATTAAGTAGGAAATAATTGAGAGGAAACCAGGAGAACATTTTACCACAGAAAAAGAGGGTCGGCCGGAATTTCAAGAAGGTAGATGAGGTTAACAATACCCAACTATTCCAGAGATATAAATAGATATGACCAAATAAATCTATTGGATTTATACTAAAAAGTTGGGGGAGATAGTTGATGATTTGGTAAGAAAGATTTCACAGTGAGGGAAATGGTACATTGCTGTAGCTTATGGAGATAATTGGAGATGAGGCAATGAATGCAATGAACACAGACTTTTCAAGAAATATAAGTACAAAGGTGAAAACATTAGGTCAGCAGTTGGATGAGATAATGATAGTGGAGACTGAAGACTCCTGGAGGGCAGGGGCTACTTGTTTTTATCCCCAGGACCAAGTTAATCCCACTATATGTTTGTTGAATGAAATAATTTCTCCAATTGTATGTACTTATGTGTTTCTCTCTGCAATAATAATTTGATTTAAATAGTCCTCAAAGACTCTCAGTGGCAATGTCTGAGGAGACAAATGTTTGATGATCCGGAACTTGTTAAACTCACTAGTGACTAGAGAAGGAAGAAAGAGGGTGTTTCATTTTCAACAAATTAGGAACTAATTAGTGGGACCTCTACTGCTTTTTGTTGTTGCTGTTCAATTAGCGATTGAGACAGAAAATATGTGAGTTGGAAGAAATAAATGTAGAAATGTGCATGGGGGCAGATCAAAGAGGGCTTTGAATTCCAGGTAAGATATTTGTTATGCTTGACAATTAAAAGTTTTGGAACAGAAAAGTGATAAAACCCATAGGCATTTAAGTGGATGTTTCAAACTTAGTTATCTTAGGTCCTACTAACCTTGTATGATATATACCTCTGTTCTCCTGCTCACCGTATCTCTAGCTATATGCTGAGAGGGAGTGGAATGGACTGGCCAAAATCAGGGACTCTAGAGTTGGACAGACTTCCTTTGAAATCTGCCTCTACCATTTACTCGTTGTGGGTCTTGGCTGAGCCTTGGTTTCCTCATCTGTAAAGTCACATTGTAAGGATTCATGGAGATAATATGTGCAAACTATTTGACATCGGTTAAGCACAAAATACACATTGGCCATTGTTACTGTTATTATGGAGAATTCCTCCTGGTGTTCTCTCTCTTGAGGGAGTGCCTGCTTCTCAGTCATAACAACAATTTCCTTTTCTCAGAGCTTTACATGCTTGTAGATGGCAATAGTGCAGATCCCTTTAACTGTTACATTAAGTTCATCTTAAACATATCGCATGATACCCCATATGAAGAATTGAGGTGAAGATAGAAATTGTTGCTGAAATCTTGACTACTATGTTACCTCCCAAAATAGAAATGTGATGTATTCATTATAAGCCTTTTTCATATTTCTATTTCCAGAAAGCTTCTAGGAGACTCAGGCAATGTTGGTCAGCATTATTGTTCCTACATCAGCTGACACAGACATGCCCAAACTGAGAAAGTTCTAATATAATGCAATCTTGAGTAATATTTTTGATGGTTGAATAAAAAAAATCTCCTGTAGATGGTTTGTGCACTTTGTAACTGAGATTGCAATGTAAGAATCCCAAGCGTGTTGCTTCCATATTAGTGACAGTAAAGGAGGATGTGTCTATCTTTGCACCCAGTAAAGCATTAAAGAGTCTGCTAGTTATCTTTTGCCTGTCACCAAGTTTTATGTAGTTTTTCAAGAGATTGAGCTATAAAATGACTTTTGTGGGCACACAGCATTTAAAGTGATTATCATTTTAATGATTTGCTTAGCTGATTATTTTTAGCGAAGATAAAATTACCCACCAGGCTCTGTTTCAAGCCTTTGGACATTAAATGGGAATTTTTAAGCAATTAGAATGGGAGCACCTCTTGCTTTTGAGATCCCTAAAGCAATAAGTTCATATTTAAAATATTTATAATTCAGTAGTGGCTGGGAGGGCAATTTGCTGTGTATTTCTTGTAGCACAACCACATCAGAATTTCCTTTAAAATTTTTTATTAGTTTCAGGTGTACAAAACAATGTAATAGACATTTACACCCCTCACAAAGTGATAACCCCCTTCCCCCAATCTACTTTAGTTGTGCTAGGATGGTTTTGACCATTTCCATTCCTGGTGGGGCTTCTAAGTCCTCAGATATTACTTAATGCAAGAATTAATAGGTCTTTGGTTGTAAATCCATTTCCAGAACCCAAAATATGAGAAACAGGGTTTTGAGAAGTGAGTCATGTATTTTAAATAGCAGGTTCAGTTGTAAATATTTCTTAGGGGGCCAGATGGACCCATGTCCTGTTGGGGAGTCCACTTCATAGTCAATGTAGAGGCCTGACCACCGCATTGTATTTCTGAAGCTGATGTTGAATAATATAGTATGTCAACTATGATTATATATACATATAGTCTCGGGACATGCACTAGAGAGCGGGAACGGATTCAATGGAATTGTAATAGATAAGCATGATTTCGGGGGTGGGAGGGCAAAAGATGGGGGGAGGGGGTTGTTACTTTGTGAGGGTGAAAAGGGCAACTATTGCATTGTTCTGTACACCTGAAACTAACAATAAAAAAAATAAACTAAAAAAAATAAACTAAATAAAATAAAAAGCAGGTTCACCTTTTAAAAAAACACTTCTAATAGTAAGGGAATGGAGAAATCTCAAAATAAGTTAGTCTTTAATCTGGAATGACATCTCTAATACATGGACCAGTACTTTCAAGAACTGTTACAGAAAACAGAACATAGAAATAATGGCAACTTTCTATTTCTTTTGTTTTTATAAGGCCATGCTTTTTTCCTTCACTCCTCTTTTTCCCATTCTCAAAAATTCCTTGGGTATGAGCTTCTTAGCCAGGACTGGCTACAAAATTTGGGGGGTACAGTGCAAAATGAAAATTTGAGATCCCTTGTTCAAAAATTGTTAAGAATTTCGAGAATTCCAGTCAAGATAGCAGAGTAAGTAAACGATGTGCTCACCTCCACTCAGGACCACATCAAAATTACAACTAAACTACAAAACAACCATCATTGAGAATCACATAAGGACTAGCTGAAACAAAGCTCTACAATTAAGGACATACAAAAGAAACCACCTCGAGACTGGTAAGAGGGACAGAGACGAGGAACATTGGAGAATATTGGAGTTTAGTTTTCTTTTCTTTTAATGTCTTAATCTGAGTAATGCTGGCCTTATAAAATGAGTTGGCACATGTTCTCTCTTTATTCTCTGGAAGAGCTTGTGTAGAATTAGTATTATTTCATCCTCAAATCAAATAGTTGGTAGAATTCACCGATGAATCATCTGGGCCTGGGATTTTCTTTATAGAAGAGTTTTTCACTGTAACTTCTATGGTTTTAAACAGACACAGAGCTACTCGGGTTTTCTGTTGCTTCTTTCATGAACTTTGGTAGTTTGTTACTTCAGGAGAATTTACCAAGTTCATCTAACTTTCCAAACTTATTGGCAAAAAAATTAATAACACTCTTTTACTATACTTTTTAAAGCATCTGTCGCAACTGTAATAATGACTCTTATTTCATTCCTAATATTGGAGTCATCTTTTCTCTCTCTCTCTTTTTTTTTCTTGTCAGCCTGGATACACATTTATCAGTTTTATTGACCTTTGCAAAAAATAAGTGTTGCCTTCTATTGATTTTTCTTTATGTTTTCTGCTTTCTATTTCACTAATTCCTTCTCTTATTTATAATTTCCTTTCTTTTGCTCTTTTTTTTGCTCTTTCTTTTGCTCTTAATTTGCTCTTTCCTGTCTAGTTTATTAACATTGAAGCTTGGATCATTGATTTAAGATCTTTCATCTTTTCTTTTTATTAAAGCAAACTCCTGTTTTATTTAAACATACACAACTATTAAGAAATAGAATATATAACCCACAGGGAAAATATTCATGAAACATATTAATATATTATCTGACAAAAAGTTGGAATCCAGTACATATAAAGAATTTTTACAACTGAAAAAGAATTGTATACACCACATGAAACTCGTCATATGAGTTTATCAATACCCAACTTTACACTTTGTGCAATAAAAAAACTATACACTTGTGTATCGGCACAATTATGCATTGTCATAAAGTTTCTAAATACATAATCTCACTTTTCGTACTCAACACATTACCTCCTGATAATAAAGAACATTTAGAGTAACACTGGTCTAGGTTGTTGTGGGGGTTAATCTGCCTGTGATACAATCTTTAAGGGAGGCTATAAAGACCTCTTTAACCTGTAAACCCAAGGTAACTGAAATATTTTGGGAAGAGTGTATAAGAATACATATTAAAACTTTGTAAAAAGTTAAGTTGAAACTATACTTTCATGTATTGAACACACTTTGTTGAGCATAACATTAGAAGCAGTAGAATCATCACCCCTCTAAGAGCCAATGTAGCTAATTTAGGAATTGGGATAAGTGATGGACTTTTTACAGTAAGGAATAAATTCAGTAAATTCATGTGGTCCTCACTACCAACAGACCCATATTGTGCAAAGACCAAAGCAAGGAGAACTGGAGTTTGTGGTTTATAAGTAGATTGATAATATACTTGGGTTTTTTTCTCTTTTATGACATTTGTTCATAACAATGACCGTTTGGTGTTGAGTGTTATTATATAGAGTTCTTGGACAATTAAAGTATGAGAGCTCGAGAAAGGAAAGCAGGATATGGGAAGTGGGAAAAGAGAAAAGAAAGAAGACAGCATTGCTTCAAGTTCAGCTAATGTGAACAGATGAGGGCTCCAAAAATAATTTTGGGGAAAATGTTATGATATTTTGATCTCAGTTAGACTTTATATTCTATTTGACCTTATATGTTATCAGCTACATTAGTTACTATTATGGATTGTGTGTGATCTTTCTTGAATAAATTGTAGGATTCAAATTGCTTGACAATACAATGGAGTCATTTACCATTTGGAGCTAAGATGAACACTTGACCTAATGAGAGTGAACAGTGCACAGATAGGCGCTGATACTTGTGAAGGAAAACATCACCATGTAGAAAATCAAAAGACATATTCCAGGGATGGTAGCCTGAGAGGATCTTTGAATATATCCATTGCCAGCAGTGAAAAGTATGTCCTTTAATATATATTCAAACTAGTAGCTGGGTTAGATCGCTATATAAAAACATGGCATCATTTAACTTTATCTGAATCAGCTACCAATACATAGACTCAGTTACACACCATTTTAAATCCTAATCACCTTCAAAAGGCCCACCTAATACCATAACCTTGGGGGTTATAATTTTAACACATGAATTTTGAGAGATAAATTTGGGACACAAATATTCAGCCCATGGCATCATCCATTAAGAGACCTATATCATCTTTTTACATTTATTTTTTTAATGCTATAGAAAAATCTCGTATTTACAAAAATGCATACATTTGAGTTAGAAATTATTAAGCTATTTCTTTCTTTCTTTTTTTTTTTTACTGACTTTACCATCTTCTACCATCTCCCCTCCCCCCTTACCCTCTGGTAACCACTAAATTGTTGTCTGTGTCTATGAGTTTTTGTTTCTTTATTTGTTAGTCTTGTTCCTTTGTTGCTTTCAGTTTTATATCAGTGAAGTCATATTGTTCTCAACATTTTATGTCTAAGTTATTTTGCTTAGCATAATAATTTCAAGATCCTTCCATGTTGTCACAAATTGCAGTATTTCATCTTTTCTTATGGCAGAATAGTGTTCCATTGTGTATACATACCACATCTTCTTTATCCAATCATCTCTCGAAGGACACTTTGGTTTTTTCCATGTCTTGGCCACTGTAAATAATGCTGCATTGAACATAGGAGTACATATTATGGATAAAAGTATTTAGATTATTTTGGTAGATACCCAGGACAGGGATTTCTGGGTCATATGGTAATTATGTTCTTAATTTTTTGAGGAACCTCCACACTGCCTTCCATAGCAGCTGCACTAACCTGCATTCCCAGCAACAGTGTACGAGGCTTCCTTTTCCTCCACAGCCTCTCCAACACTTCTAATTATTAGTCTTGTTGGTGACAGCCATTCTAACTGGTGTAAGGTAATATCTCATGTGGTTTTGATTTGCATTTCCCTAATAGCTAGTGAAGTTGAGCACTTTTTCATATATTTATTGGCCGATTGTCTATCTTCGTGGGAGAAGTTTCTATTCATGTCCTTTGCCCATTTTTTAATTGAATTATTTGTTTTTTTATTGTTGAATTGTATAAGTTCCTTATATATTTTGAATATTAGCTCCTTATCAGAGGCGTTGTTTGCAAATATCTTCTCTTATTCAGTTGGTTGCCTCTTTATTTTGTTGAAGTTTTCTTTTGTTGTACAGAAGCTTTTCAGTTTGATATAATCACATTAATTTATTTTAGCTTTTATTCCCTTGTCTTTGAGGTCAAATTCATAAAAACCTCTAGTGCTTATGCTTTCTTCTATGCAGTTTATTGTTTCAGGTGTCATGTTTACATCTTTGATCCATTTTGGGTTAATTTTGATATACGGTGACAGATAGCAGTCTAGTTTCATTCATTTGCACATGGCTTTCCAATTTTCCTAGACCATTTATTGAAGAGGATTTCTTTTCTCCATTGTATGTTTTTGGCTCCTTTGTTGAAATTTTCTGTCCATATTTATGTGGCTTTCTCAGTTTTCAATTCTACTCCATTGCTCTGTGTGTCTGTTTCTCTGCCGATACCATGCTGTTTTGATTGTTTTTGTGCTGTAATACAAGCTGAAGTCGGTGAGTGTGATACCTCCAGCCTTATTTTTTTTCCTTAAGATTGCTTTGGCTATTTGGGGTCTTTTGTGATTCCATACAAATCTGAGGATTTTTTGCTCTATTTCTTTAAAAAAGGCCAATGGGATTTTGATGCGGATTGCATTAAATCTGTATATTGCTTTGGGTAATGTGGCCATTTTAACTATGTTGATTCTTTTGATCCATGAACATGGAATATTTTTCGATGTCTTTGTCTTTTCAATTTCTTTTAAAAATATCTTATAGTTTTCAATGTATAAGTCCTTCACATCCTTTGTTATGTTTATTCCTAGGTATTTTATTCCTTTTCTTGCAATTGCAAAAGGAATTGAGTTTTAAAATTTTCTTTATCTGAAATTTCATAGTTAGTATATAGGAATGCAATGGATTTTTGTACATTGATTATGTAGCCAGCAACTTTACTGTATTCATTTACTGTTTCTAATAGCTTTTTGGTGGAGTCCTTAGGGTTTTCTAAATAAAGAATCTTGTCTGAGCCGGCCAAGTGGCACATTGGTTAAGAGCTGGCTTGGGACGCCAGAGGGCCCAGGTTCGGTTCCCACATATGAGGGCCAGTGACACTGCCCTCTACAGCTAAGATGCTGAACAACAGCTCAACCTGGAGTTGGGCTGCTGTGAGTCGCCAGCAATGGTGTAGGCTGCAGCCCCTGTGGCAGTGGGTTGACATGGGCTACCATATGTAGCCAGCAGCCAGCGTGAGCAGCCAGCAGCCGCTGTGAGCGGCCGTCCAGAAGCCAGCGACTGATCTGCCTTGCCCGGGAAGAGCGCAATGATGGTGCCAACTTGGGCCAGTGAAGCAACATCCTCCACAACTAGACTGAAGAACAAAACAACAGCAACTTGTCTTTTCCCCTTCCCCTAATCCCCAGCGTTGTTCCCATCCCCCAATTCCCCAATTTAAAAAAAAAAGAATCATGTCATCTGCAAAAAGTGACAACCTAACCTCTTTTTTTAAAAAACAAAAGATTTATTGGGGAATTGGGGGAGGGCAACAGTGTTGGGGAATTGGGGAAGGGGAACAGACAAGTTGCTGTCCTTTTGTTCTTCAGTCTAGTTGTGAAGGACGTCGCTTCACTGGCCCATGTTGGTATTATCATTGCACTCTTCCTGGGTGAGGCAGTCGCTCGCCTGCCATTGGACGGCTACTCACAGTGGATCACAGCAGCTCATGAAAGCACATGCCCCATTGCAGCCTACACCATCACTGGCGACTCACGGCAGCCCAACTCCAGGTCAAGCTGTTGTTCACCATCTTACCTGTAGAGGGCGCAGCGTCACTGGCCCTCATGTGGGATCCGAACGCGGGCCCTGCTGCTCAGATCTGGCATCCCAAGCCAACTCCTAACCAATGCGCCATTTGGCTGGCCTGACAATTTAACGTCTTCGTTTTCAATTTAGATGCCTTTTATTTCTTTCTCTTGCCTGAATGCTCTGGCTAAGACTTCCAACACTATGTTGAATAGCAGTGGTGATAGGGGGTTACCCTGTCTTGTTCCTGAACATAGAGTGGAATACTTCAGTTTTTCACCATTAATTATGACATTAGCTGAAGGTTTCTTATATATGGCCTTTATTATGTTAAGGTACTTTCCTTCTATACCCATTTATTAAGTGTTTTAATCATAAATGGATGTTGTATTTTGTCAAATGCTTTTTCTGCATCTATTGATATAATCATATGATTTTTATCTTTTATTTTGTTTATGTGGTGTATCACATTGACCAATTTGCGTGGGTTGAGCCATCCTGTGCTCCTGGGATGAACCACACTTGATTGCGACGTATAATCTTTTTAATGTATTGTTGCATTCGATTTGATAGAATTTTGTTTGGATTTTTGCATCTGTGTTCATCAGAAACATTGGTGTGTAATTTTCTTTTTTTGTGTTATCCTTACCAGTTTTTGGTATCAGGGTAATGTTGGCCTCGTAAAATGAGTTGGGAAGTACTGCCTCTTCAATTTTTTGGAAGAGTTTGAGGAAGACAGGTGTTACATCTTCTTTGAATGTTTGGTAGAATTCACTAGTGTAGCCATCTGGCCCTGGACTTTTGCTTTTGGAAAGGTTTTGGATTACTAATTCAATTTCCTTACTGTTGATTGGTCTATTTAAATTTTCTAGTTTTTCGTGATTCAGTCTCCAAAGGTTGTATGTTTCTAAGAGCTTGTCCATTTCTTCCAGGTTATTGAATTTCGTAGCATATAGTCCTTCATAATATTCTTTATGATCCTTTGTATTTCTGTGGTAACCATGGTAACTTCCCCCTTTCATTTCTAATTTTGTTTGTTTGTGTCTTTTCCCTTTTTATCTTAGCGAGTCTAGCCAAGGGTTTGTCAATTTTATTAATCTTTTCAAAGAACCAGCTCTTTGGTGCATTAATTTTTTCTATTGTCTTTTTGTTCTCCATTTTATTTAGTTCTGCTCTGATTTTTATTATTTCCTCCCTTCTGCTGATTTTGGGTTTCATTTGTTCTTGTTTTATAGATCTTTAAGGTATAACTTGAGGTTGTTTATGTGGGATTTTTCTTTTTTCTTGAGATAGGCCTGAAGTGATATAAATTTCCCTTTTAAAACTGCTTTCATTGCACCCCAATAATTTTATTTTATTTTATTTTTTATTTTATTTTTTATGGGAGGGGAGTGGGGCAGCAGATTGGGGGAGGGGGGGTTGTCACTTTGAGGGGTAAAAAGCATAACTATTGCACTGTGTTGTATAGCTGACACTAATTAAAACAAAATGTTTATTTCACAATTAAAAAAAGAAAAAAACCAAAAATGTTAATATGATGTATTTTCATTCTCATTTGTTTCTATGTAGTATCTTTGATATCTCTTCTTATTTCTTCTTTGATACAGTCATTTTTTAAAAGTATGTTGTTTAACCTCCACATAGTTGTTATTTTTCCTAGTTTCTTTTTGCAGTTGATATCCAATTTCAAAGCCTTGTGATCAGAGAATATGCTTGGCATGATTTCAACCTTCTTAAATTTGCTGAGGCTAGTATTGATCCCAACATATGGTCTATCCATGAGAATGTTCCATGCACACTAGAAAAGAATGTATAGTCTGGTGTTCTAGGATGAAGTGCTCTATAACTACCAATTATGTCTATTTGGTCTAATGTGTCATTTAAGGCTGCTATTTCCTTACTGCTCTGTTTGGATGATCTATTTATAGCTGTCAGTGATGCATTTAGGTTCCTTACTATAATTGTGTTCTGGTCAATTTCTCCCTTTAGTTCTGTTAGTAGTTGCTTTGTATATTTTGGTGCTCCCTGATTGGTGGCATATATATATTGATAAGTGTTATGTTTTCTTGTTTTATAGTCCCCTTTATCATTATGAAATGTCCATCTTTGTCTCATTACCATTTTTATCTGTTTCATCTGATATAAGTATGATTTAGACCTGCTTTTCTCTGCATACCATTTGCTTGGAGTATCGATTTCCACCCTTTTACTGTGAGTCTATATTTGTTCTTGTAGCTGAAATGTGTCTCTTGGGGGCAACATGTGGTAGGATTTTGTTTTTTGATCCAATCTACTACTCTGTGCCTTTTTTTATTAAATTACTTCTTATTATGAAATACACATTTTTTAGAGTTAGTTTCAGCTGTACAACATAGTGCAATAGTTATACTTTTTACCCCTCGAAGTGTACTCTGTGCCTTTTTATTGATCAGTTCAGTCCATTTATAGTCAGGGTGATTATTGTTATATAAGGTTTGCCTATATCCATTTGTCTTTTATTTTCTGGTATCTCAGTATCTTCATTGTTTCTTTTCCTTTATGTTGCTGTCCATTATTTTAGTGTGGTGGTATTGTATGATTTTCCCCCCTCTGTTTCTTCTTTTTTTTTTTTAGCTGAGCCATCCTGTTACCTATTGGCAGCTTAGTGGCAGCTCAGCTCAGGCCAGGCATCGAACCACTGTTGCTCAGAGCTCACACTCTTGAGCGAGCTCTTAACCAACTGAGCCACTCAGCCGGCCCCTGTTGCTTCTTTTTTATGTTAAATATCTTATTTATGTATTTTTTGAGTGATTACTGTTGCTTGTGTAAAAGAAAGTTTCATGTATACAATAATTGTCTTTCTACAGCATGCTTCTTATCTCCATCCGCCTTTGCAGATTCAGACCTTTACTTTCTCCCCTTTTGTGTGTTTTTTTTGCCACAAGCTATCCCTACTTATGCTGTGAGTTGATCTCTGAGTTGCAGTAGCAAGTTGTCTTTTTCTTCTCTTTTTCCTTTTTTTAAATGTTTTTTATCTTCTTTATGCTTTATCTTATGTTTAAGTGTATAGTGCCCTATTTTGTGTAGAGGTTGCCATTCCTGCTTCTGTCTGTCAGTTTGTAATGTTGCTCATGGTTTTGTATTCATTTGGTTTTTTGTGTCAGGTCAAATAGCCTCCTTCAGTATTTCCTGTAATGCAGGCCATGTGTTAGAAATTTCCCTCAGCTCTGTATATCTGTAAAGGTCTTTAGTCCTCTTTCATATCTAAAGGATAGCTTTGCTGGATATATTATTCTTGGCTGATAATTTTTCTCTTTCAACAGTTTGAATATTTGATTCCACTCCTTCCTAGCTTATAGTTTTTGCTGCAAAGTCTGATGATAGTTTAATGGGTTTTTCATTATAAGCTACTGCTTCCCCCACCTCCCCACCTGCCTTGAGAATTCTTTCTTTGTCATTAATGTTTGACATCTTCAATGCAATGTACCTTAGAGAAGACCTGTTGGAATTGAGGTAATTAGGTGTTGTATTTGCCTCTTGGATTCAAGGATCCAGTTCTTTCCATAAGTTCGGGAAATTCTTGCTGACTATTTGTTTGAATATACTCTCTGTTCCTTTCTCATCCTCTTTTCCTTCTGGTATGCAAATTATGCTTATGTTGCTCTTTCTAATGGAGTCAGAAATTCTTGTAGAGTTCTTTTATTTCTTTTAACTCGCAAATCTCTCTCTCTTTTTCTGTCTGTGTCATCTCCAGATTTCTATCTTTGATGTCACTAATTCTTTCCTCCATCTGGTCAGCTAGGAAGCTGGCTATTTCATTCTTCATTTCTTTTATTGAGTTCTTCATCTCCAGAAATTTTACTTGGTTCTTTTTTAAAAATGTCAATCTCTTTGGCAAAATATTTATTTTGTTTTTTTATTGTGTTTCTTAGTTCATTAAACTGTCTATCTTCATTTTCTTGCATCTCATTGAGTTTTTTCAGAACAGCAATCTTGAATTCTCTGTCATTTAATTCACATATTTCCATGTCTTTAAGTTCATTTTCTGGAGAGTTTTCATTTTTCTTTCTGAACTGCCTTGTTGCCTTGGTTATTCATGTCAATTAATGAATTATTACTTCTCTTTCTGCACATCTACAGGAGTGGATTCTGCAGGTTGATATAAAGTGGTCTTTCTTTTGCTTTCCAGTAAGTGTTGCTGGAATGTTTTATTTTCTCTCCCCCTGCAGCCTTTTATTTTCCATCACGCTGTAGCATTACATTTTCTTTTGTGCTCTTCTGGCTTCTCACATGATAGAAGTTGGGCTTCTCCTCTGTGAGCAGGTTGCCTGAGTCTAAGGGCACTGCCTCTGTGGGAGGACGTGGAGGACGATAGAGTTCTGAGTTTCTGAAATTTCATTGGTACCCCTGCAGCCCCATGCAGAACCTGTGTGTCTCAGCAGCTCTGGTTTCCCCTGCAGGGATCTGCCCAGAATGATGGGGGCAGGATCAGCTGTGAGAGGCAGCTGGTGCGTTCGTGCCTCTAGCAATGGCAACCACAAGCCCACAGCTGTCTCACCACTATAGCTCTTTCCCTATCTCTGGAATTAGTCACATGCTGTGCATCTGCGGCTGTGGGAACACCTCTCCAGGTCTCAGGACTGTAGGTATTTTGTCCTTTAATCTGACACTGCTAGTGTTTCTTCTGGAACCTATTTCTAACACTGGGAGGGTGGGGGTGGGGTGAATTATTGTGGGGAAGATTCGGCCAGGCTCCATGTCTTTGTTTTCTGTCTGGCAGTGAGGACTTAATCCACAGTTCTCACCTGAGGTCTCTGCCCCAAACACTGGGTTCAGCCGTATTATATGCTGATCCATCAGGCAGGACTGGGGGCCACAGGGAGTGAACCTGCAGCCTGGATTCTTCCCTCTCCCAAGACCACAGTGAGCTCGGGTCTCCATCCTGTGGCCACTTGGCCCGCATCTGTGCACTTCCTTTCCTCCTCCCCTGCTCACCCAATTTGCCCACCTTCAGGTGATTTGATGCACGGATCTCTCAGATGTGCTTGTGTGTTGCTGAAGTTATACTTTGTTGAATTATAGCTGTTTAATTTGTTGTAACTTCCAGGGGAGATTTCAAGAAGCACTCCTCACCCCACCATTTCTGCAACACCTATCTCATCTTTTCTAATATAAGCATTTAATACTAAAATGTTCCCACTATGTACTGTTTGGGCTGCACCCACAAATCTTGATGTTATATTTTTATTTAATTCAGTTCAAAATATTTTGCAATCTCAATTGTAGTATCTTGTTTTATTTAGAGTATATTCTTTAATTTTATAATATTTGGTAGTTTCCCATATCTTTTTGTTATTAATTTATATTTTAATTTTATTGTAACCAGAGAACATACTTTGTATTATTTTATTTGAATCTAGTTAAATTTATAGAAATTTTGTTTTGGCTTAGAATATGGTCTGCTTTGGTAAATGTTACATGAGCATTTGAAAAGAATATGTATTCTGATGCTGTTGCATGATGTTTTCCATATATATTAAATTGGTCAAGTTTGTGGAAAAAAGTTGAGAATTTCAAGATGGCAACAGAAGAGCATTAAACCAATTGTGGGGCCCTTCTAAGTGTGAAGCCCTGTGTTACTACACAAGTTACACACCCATAAAGCTGTCCCTGTTCCTACCTTTCTTGAATCCCAATGTGGGAAACTTTTCAGATAAAATGTCATGTTTGTGTTGATTCAATTATCCAATGGCCTTCCACATTTTGCAATGACTAAGATGTCTGTTACCTGTTTCATCTCCTTTCCTTTTATTAATGACTCTTATGCTGTATCTTAAAATAGAGCAATATGCTTATTTTGGTGTTATAAGAATCCTCTGTGTTTTGCTTTTTTTCAGATTTTGTCTTTGGTCCTTGTGTTTAAAAATCTTGCTAAAATATCCCTTGGTTGTGCATTGAACTTTGATGATAAAGCCTCCTCTCCATAGGTGTTAACCCTCATTGGACTTTTCTTCCTCCGAGTTGTAAGGTTTGTGCTAACTAATTTGATATGAGTGCATGTAGATTTTTTCTGTTTGTTTTTCCAATCAAGAAATATATACAACTCTTCCTTTGTTTATGATTGTGAATTTTTAAACTTGAATCTTAAAGCTACTTTTCTTAATTTTATTCTGGGAACTTTTCTTTTTATACTAACCCTATCTCCATACATAGCTTTATTTACTGTAGTTGTTACAGCTCCAAGCTTTGAGTTGATTTCTATCAATTATTCTCTAATTGGATTGAGGATCTGCTTAACTATTCTCCTTCAATACTAAATGATAGCTTTGCTGAGTAATCTTGGTTGTAGGTCCTAACATTTCATCACTTTGAATATTTCTTGTCAATTCCTTCTGGCCTGCAAAGTTTCTGAGAATAGTTTCTGATTGAGAAATCAGCTGATAATTTTATAGGCGCTCCCTTGTAGGTAAATAACTGCTTTTCTTTTGCTGTTTCTAAGATTCTCTCTTTGTCTTTAAATTTGGCATTTTAATTATGATGTGTCTTGGTGTGTGGGCCTCTTTGGGTTCATCTTGTTTGGGACTCTCTGCTCATCCTGGGCTTGTATGTCTATTTTCTTTGCAAGGTTAGGAAAGGTTTCTGTCATTATTTCTTCAAATAGGTTTTCAATTCCTTGCTTTCTCTTTTCTCTTTCTTGTACCCCTATGATGCAAATGTTGCTATGTTTGATGTTGTCCCAGAGGCCCTTTAAACTCTCCTCATATTTTTGAATTCTTTGTTTCTCTTTGCTGTTCTGATTGTGTGTTTTCTGCTACCTTATCTTTTAAATCACTGATTTGATCTTCTGTTTCATCTATTCTACTGTTGATTTCCTGTAACGTAGTCTTCCTTTTTGTTATTGTGTGCTTTATTTTTGACTCATTCTTTTTAATGTTTTCTATCTCCACTTCTATGTTTCTGATCTCTTTTTGAAGTTCTCCCTGAGATCACTGAGCATCCTTATAACCAGTGTTTTGAATTCTTCATCTGGTATATTGCTTGTCTCCATTTTGTTTAGCTTTTTTTCTGGAGCTTTGTTCTGTTCTTTTATATGGGACATGTTTCTTTGTCTTCCCATTTTGGCTGCCTCCCTGTATCTGTTTGCATGTATTAGGTAGGGCTGCTATGTCTCCTGGTCTTAGTAGAGTGGCCTTATGTAGTAGGTGTGCTGTGGGGCTCAGTGGCACAGTCTCACTGGTCTCTTGAGCCATTTACTCCAGATGTGTCCCTTGTGTGGTTTGTGTATGGCCTCCTGTTGTACTTGAGCCTTGGTTGCTCTTTTTACATCACTGTGAGGGATGGACCCTCAGGCTGATTGGTTTGGAGGACTGACTGTGACTACAGGAGGAACTGTTGTGCAGGAACTGACCCTACAGAACAGGATTCACGTTTGCAGGTCTCTGGTGCTGGCCCTGTGAGCCCTTTGAGTGTGTTGTCTGCTGAGGTGGTTCAGATGATGTTCCGACTGAGTCCAAAGCTAGCCACCAGGCATGCCAGCTCTGTGGCCTCCTGGGAGGGGCCCCACTGCAGGCCAAATTCAGCCATAGCCTGTGCTCTGCCCAGAGCCACCTGGCATGAGCCACAAAGCAATCTCCATATGGCTGCCACTCACTCTGGGTTTGGAGGTGCCTCGCTAGGCCAAGCCCCGAACTGAGGCCGGCTATTGACAGTGACAGGCTTAGGAATACTCAGATAGATATACAGGACATGCCAAAGCCAGATGCTGCTTGTTTGGGTTTTGTGAACTTTGAGACAATTTAAGAAATTCCTCAGTATGAACCATGGCAAGGCATTTATACCAAAAAAACCACTGGAAGCGGCTTAGGTGAGCCAGAAATTTGGGTGTGGTAGGGTCTCAGGAAATCAGGGCAAATGAATGGTGTTAGCCAGGTTAATGGAGACTCAGATATGATGCCCGACTGTGTCTGCAGGCCAGAAATGGGGAGGTCTCAACAACAACAAAAATGGCTTCTCGCAGATCCTCCATCTGGGAGAAAGTTGCCCCTCTAGACCTTGCCTTGAAGCCAGACAATTTAGTTCCTCCCTGTATGTCCTTGTTGCCTTCCCAGCTGCTGCCCCAGTGCTGGAGCTAGTGAGTCCATCAGGAGGTAAGTCCATGTGTGGCACCTGCGCCTGCAGTCACCCTAGTCTCACACAGCCACAATCTCTGCTGATTTATAGAGCCAGACATTATAGAGACGTCTCTCCCCAGCACTGGAACCCTGGGCTGGGGAGCCTAGTGTGGAGCTGGGATCCCTCACTCCTTGGAGTGGAGGGGATCCCTAGAGCCGAGATATCTTGCCCAATTTTTAATCATCACATCTCTGCCTCTCCTACGAGTCTCAAGGTGGCTTCTTCTATATGTATTTAGTTGTAGGGCTTCATTCACCTAGGCTTCAGGCAATTCTCAATGATGGTTATTCTGTATTTTAGTTGTAATTTTGATGTGGTCATGAGAGGAAGCAAACATAGTCTTTACCTACTCCATCATCTTGCCCGGGTCCTCTGCTTAACTTTTTATGTAAGAGATAGGCTTTGTTGAATATCTTTTCAAGTTGTCTTAATTCTCTCATTAGGAGCACTTAAAACAGGTTTGTCAGCATTGATGTATGCACTTGGAGAACATTCAGATTGCATTGTTTATAGAGAAAACATGAGTGTTCTTGATTGTTCTGCTGTGTTTTCTTCATTGACCTTTTCTTTTATAGATTTTTTTGTTTAGAACTTTATTGTATTTATTATTTTCTACACTTTTCCTATGTCCATAAAGACTACCTCATCATGTATCTTAATATCCCTGAAATGTTTTTTTATTAAGTCTCATTTATTGAAGTGTCTAATACAAAGCTACAAATGTAGGGACTTAACTGAAAAGATTTATTTTAAGGTATACTTAAATTATGCAGTGATATTCTCAAGAAAGGTCTTTTATAGGGATGATACTTACAAGAAAATCAGGTTTTCTTGTCCTTCTTTGACTTTATAGCAAAGAACCTAGACTCCACCGTTGCTTCAATTCTGAGACCAGACTCAGCAGGTAGTGAAGAGTTATCAGTACTCTAAAGTAGAATCTTACTCATTGGTATTCCATCACTTTCACCTCCCAGCACCACTCTTCTGACCAACTCTTACTTATAGTAGAACTCAGGCTGCTGGTCACAGATGTGGAATACAAAGCACAGCAGAAGTAATGAGGCCTGTAAATACATCAGCCTGGGGTTGGGGCTCCCTGTCAATGTTATGTAGCCATAATTCATTTCTTACCAAACCCTTAAAGGGCACTCAAGTTATTTTGCTTCTTTGCTGATTATCAGCTCAGCTCAGATTCTGCAAGGTTCACCATGCTTTTGGAAAGCAAGTGGGTAACAACACATCATAGTGCAAGTCTGACACCCTTATAAGGCTCAACACACATTTGGCAGAAGCCATGTGTGTGTGTGTGTGTGTGTGTGTGTGTGTGTGTGTGTGTGTGATATAATATCAAAGAATTGAGGGCTCTAAGCTGTCTTTTGAAGATGGTTTCCCCCACCTTCTTGCTTTCCCCCACCTGCTAAGCTCATGGCTTGGGGGTCAACTTTTGCGTAAAGATTGATTACAAAGGAATTCCATCCATTTAACTGATAGCAAGGGCAGTCAGTGAAGGTCAGGGAATTTCGAATAGGTATGGAAGATTCTGGGAATTGTTGACTACTCTGTTTTCAGGCAAAGATACTAGAAGATGTCTAATTCTTATGACACTAAGTGAGATGTGGCATTTATGGTTTTACCTAATGCAATTTGTGTGATAAGCAGTCTGAGAGGGCTCCCAAGCTTGGCCCAACAGCTGTTGCTGATCATCCAGTGGAGCAGAGATGTATCCATGGTGCCATTCTTGTTTCAGTCTGAATAGGAATTCCCATAAGGCTTAATGGCCTGGCATATTTCTAGCATCCTTAATAAATAAAGTATTGTATCACATAGGGGAAAATCTGAAACCTCCTTTCTGAGAGAAGGTAGTAAAATTTGCTATATTGTGTCATTAGGAGGTAGATAGTGAGAACAGGTTCAAATTGGAGTTTATGAAAACACCCCTATTTGGCCTTTTGGGCATTTTGAGCCTTGCCTCTGCTCAGGGGCCCACTCCAAACTCTTTGGAGTGTACTTTTTCTCCTAATAATGATTTCTTGGCCCTGGCCCTGGCCCTGAGCCCCCTTGGGCCTTTTGAGCTTCCTTTGCTCAGCCTGCTCCAAACCTTTGGAGTGTGCTTTTTCTTCTAATAATGGCCCTTGAGCCATTCTCTACTGCTCAGGCCCTCTTCTGCTTCTTTGAAATGTATTTTTTCTTCTAATAAACTGTCCTTTCATGCAACTTCAAAAAAAAAACCAACCACCTCCATTCTTTGAAGTGTCTCATTTCCTCCATTCTTCAGTCATGTAACTGACCATTGACCAACCTTCCCAGGGATATGTGATTGATTGCACATTACAGATGATGAGAATGATGCTATGTTGGAAGAGACAAGTAGTGAAATAAGAAAATTTTATGGAGAAACATTTTTTCATTTAATGTCCTGTTAGTTTGGGAACATTTAGGGGAGGGGGAGAAATGACAAACATGTGACAATTTAGAGAACATCTGTAGCTGGATATGGGTGAGTATAGGTCAGGGACTTGATTATTTAAGGCATAATGGAAAATATATTAAATATTTTTCTCCCTCCCTTTTTCATCTATTCTAAAATGTATTTCCCAGATGGGGCAACAAAAATGGTACTGGTTTTGAGAAGGAGGTGGGGGGAGGAGGAAGAGGAGGAGGAGGAGGAGGAGAAGGAGAGAGAGAGAGAGAGAGAGAGAGAAGAGAGAAGAGAGAAGAGAGAGTCTAAAGTAAAAGGCATGGTCATTAGAAGGTTCTATAAAAGGAACACATCACTTGGGAGCAGAGAGGCAGCCTATTAGCACATCCCAATGAGTAACTTAACAGTTTGACCAATTACCACCTTTAAAATCACAGAGGCTCTGATCCAGAGAAGGGAAGAGAGGACTATGTATTGGGGGTAAGTCAAGGATGGCTGTGGAGAGCAATGGGCAGTGGGCATGGGAAGGGAAGCCCAGAGTGATAGAGTTCTGACATGGTAGAAATCCCAGAAATGCATTAGAGCCACAGTGAAATAAAAAAGCTATATTCATGGCTGATAAAGAAGAAGCCAGAGGCTGCTTGGAAGGGTTTTGGACTCCAAGATAACAAAAAAATAATGATTTGATGACTTAACATGATCCATTCTCATCAGAGCCTATAGACCAAATGGAAGCAGTGGTTCCCAACACTGGAGTTTTTGACTTAGTAACTGTGGATTAGAATCAGGAATGCATATTTTTAAGGCTTTTAAGGGATTCTTGTACTTGACCAGGATTGGCAACCACCATTTTAGATGAGGTAATTGCCAAAATGACCTGAGTTTAACCAACGCTATCTTATCCTAGCATTTTGGTGAAAGTTATACAATCGATAAAGAATTTATGCATAATTATTACTTTTAAATCTGTGATATTCGTTCAGACAGCCCCCTTTCTTTTCAAGACAAAGCATAACTTACAGGGATATAAAGTATAGCATAGGGAACATAGTCAATAATATTGTAATAAATATCTATGTACAAGGTCAGGTTGGTAATAGACTTATTGAGGTAATCACTTTGTGAGGTATATAAATTTTTAATTACTAAGTTGTTTTGTACACCTGAAACTAATATAATATTGTATGTCAATGGTAATTGAAAAATAAAATTAAAAAAAAAAAAGACCTTATACTTTAACCAGTGGATCTCTGCTGTTTGGTGATAGAACACTCAGATGTCCAGTGTTATTTTTGCTTGTGTGTTTCTTTAGACTGTTGGTGGAGGGAGGTATTTTTTTGGCCTATTTGCTTAATAAGGTAAAAAAAACAGTTTTGAATAGTTAATCCTTTATCCCTTGAGTTCAGAAGGAATAGAAAATATTATGTGTATTCATATAAATGAGTTAAGCCTCAGATGAAAAATACAAGTAAAAAACATTGACAAGCACTATTCACAATAGCTAAAAGGTCCATCGGTGGATGAACAGATAATCAAAATGTGACAAATACACACAATGGAATAGTATGCAGCCTTAAACAAGAAGGTAATCCTGTCACATGCTACAACATGAATGAACTGTAAGAAGATTATGCTAAATATTGGATATGAAAGAACTGACTCTGGATGATATATAGATGATGTATTATAGAATTGTACATTTGAAACCTATGTAATTTTACTAATCATTGCCACCCCAATAAATTTTAATTAAAAAATGATTATGCTAAATAAAATTGGCAGTCATAAAAAGACAAACACTGTCTGATTCTATTTGCATGAGGTACTCAGAGAAGTCAAATTCATAGAAACAGAAAGTAGAATGATGGTTTCCAGGGTCTGAGGGGAGGGGGAAAAGGGAATTTATTGTTTAATGGGTATAAAGTTTCCGATTTGCAAGATGAAAAAAGTTCCGGAGATCTGCTTCACAACAATGTGAATATACTTAACACTTAAGTATTGTACACTTAAAAATAGTTAAGTTGGTGCCGGCCGAGTGGCGCAATGGTTAAGAACTGGCTTGGGATGCCAGACGGCCCCGGTTCAGATCCCACATATGAGGGCCACTGACAGTGCCCTCTACAGCTAAGATGCTGAACAACAGCTCAACCGGGAGCTGGGCTGCCATGAGTCGCTGGCGATGGCGTAGGCTGCAGCCCCTGCTGCAATGGGTTGTCATGGGCTACCGTGTGTAGCCAGCAGCCAGCGTGAGCGGCCAGCAGCCGNCCCTGCTGCAATGGGTTGTCATGGGCTACCGTGTGTAGCCAGCAGCCAGCGTGAGCGGCCAGCAGCCGCAGTGAGCGGCCATCCAGAAGCCAGAGACTGATGTGCCTCGCCCGGGAAGAGCGCAATGATGGTGCTAACTTGAGCCAGTGAAGCAACATCCTCCACAACTAGACTGAAGAACAAAACGACAGCAACTTGTCTATTCCCCTTCCCCCAGTTCCCCAGCGCTGTTCCCATCCCCCCAATTCCCCAATTAAAAAAAATCTTTAAAAAAATAGTTAAGTTGGTAAATTTTATGTTATGTGAGGGTTTTTTTTAACCACAATGAAGAAAGAAATAAAAAGCAAACAAAGCACTGGCAATCTTACCATCCATCAAGCCATATAGGACTTTCTTTTCCAAGCATGTAATAATTTTGAACCCTGGCATACATTTGTTCTGAGCTTCCATTAAGTTATTTTAAAATAGTCTTCAGGCATCCTGTAAGTTATTTAATTTACAAACTCTTCTTTTCAGTTTTTTCCTTGATGTTCAGTTTTTCCATGGTTCCCCTTTCCAAATATTGAATGCACAATGGATTTATTTCTTTGCTTTTCTATCCGGAATTCCATTGTGTCATAATCACTGTGAAATAGGAAGTATCTGTGGGAAATTCAAACTTCCTTCTCTTCCTTACTTTAATCTCAGATAGCCTACTTTTAACTTGTATGCAGCAAAATAATACTTCTGTATTCTTGGCACGTACATCTCCCAGGTAATCATGATGCTATCTCCCCTTCCCTGTTTATTCTCTTGCTGGTGCTTATTCAAACTCATGTCCACTTCAGTTTTGTGTATAAGAACTCTCTGTAATCCATCTCTTATTTAATAATGTCATTGCACTTTCCAGAATTCTCTTTAATTTGTTTTGTCTTTTTGGAACTGAAAATCCCTGAACAATTTATGTGCTATTTCAGGGGTGGGAGTAGTTTCTGTAAAATTATCCAGAAATACATTTATGAGTGAGAGAATATTATTTTGCATAAAGAAACATTGGTGATTGCAGAGTTCAGAAAACACTGGCCTTTTAGAGTATGAGCATAATAAAAGTTGTGGACCCTCGATAATAGCATTTTGAACACTTTTGCTATCTGTTGAATGAGAAAACACACAATGACAAAAAAACTACTCTGAATTCAGTAACAAGTGTTGTATCAATCACAATATCTAGATACGTTTGAAAAATAAGAGTATACATATGTGAGAAATGTATTATTTATTCACTCTCCAGACAACCTTTATTGGGCATATAACTCTAGGCAACTTCTCCAACACCATCCCACCTTTTCAAGAGTTCTGTAAACAGAAATTTAGGAGAACCGTTGTGTAGACTAATTCCTGATTCTGAGTAACATTCACATAACTCCAGAAGGAGGGTGATTATCTTAAATACCTCCAGCAAAGGAGAGTCCACAGGCTTACATTTTCCATTCCAAAGTCTAGAATGGCAGTGCTTAATAACTTCTCAGTTTTAGGCTCCCTGCCTGCCTCAGAAATCTGTGTCAGCCAAAGGCAGTAACTCAGGGCAGTTTTTCATTTTTTCCAGGCCTGCTGCTCTCTGAGTCAATATATGCTCTCATTTCAGGGGATGGCCTCTGTACCCCACCCTCATGTTGCAGAGGTGAACAGCAGGGATATAGTTACAGGGATAAGGATTAAGAGACAATAGGTCTCACATCAAATGCCACTTATTGTCATTTTGCCTGGTGATCTTGGACAAGTTGCTTAAACTCCCTGAGTTTCTATAACCTTGTTTGTTAAATGAAGGAAGAAGCAGTTGACAAGCTGTTGTGGGGCTTAGATAATTAAAATTCTGGCTCTGAGCTTTTGTTTTCTAAAGGCTGTGAAGCTGGTGAATAGCTGCCCTTCTCTTTAAAACCATTAATAGGGCCGGCCGAGTGGCGCGGTGGTTAAGAGCTGGCTTGGGATGCCAGAGAGTCCCGGTTCGGATCCCACATATGAGGGCCAGTGACACTGTCCTCTACAGCTAAGATGCTGAACAACAGCTCAACCTGGAGCTGGGCTGCCATGGGTCACCAGCGATGGGGTAGGCTGCAGCCCCTGCTGTAGTGGGTTGCCATGGGCTACCTTGTGTAGCCGGCAGCCAGCCAGCATGAGCGGCCAGCAGCTGCTGTGAGCGGCGGTCCGGAAGCCGGCGACTGATCTGCCTCCCCTGGGAAGAGCGCAATGATGGTGCCAACTTGGGCCAGTGAAGCAACATCCTCCACAACTAGACTGAAGAAAAAAAGGACAGGAACTTGTCTGTTCCCCTTCCCCCAATTCCCCAGTGCTGTTCCCATCCCCCAATTCCCCAAGAAATAAAAATCTTTAAAAAAGATCATTAATAAAAATATTAACGAAATTGTGCTAAATAGATACTCCTTGGTGAAGACCTGAACCTTTGATGGATAGCTATACCCAGATTAGAACAAAGTGTGTAGCTATTAATTATGCTTATAGTCTTTGTGAGAGTTTAAAATTCACAGGGATTTTCTTTATTAAATATTTTTAAAATATCGTATTATACTTTTTGGTAAAGGAAAATGTAGCTGGCAGCACAGTATCATGAAAATAGCACTGGACAGCTATCAGATGATATCTGCTATTGGCTGATTTTATGATCTTAGATAACACCCTTAACTTTTCAGACACTGTTTCTTCATCTATTAAATGAGGTGATGGAGCAGCTGATCACAAAAGACTCTTGCAGCTCTGCTTTCTCAGATTCCATGTGGAGGTCACGCTGTCGCCAATTGAGACTAATGGCATTACTGTAGCAAATATGCTTAAAATATAGCTTGTGGTAAAAATGATACAATCATATTAGGCTACTAACTCTCCAAACAGCTATTTAAACTTAGCACCTATAACCTCATGATTTGCAAGATAATAATTACTGGAAATTTTTAAAAATCTGAGCTACAATAAGACCTTGAAGGCCTCTAACACTATTCTCCACCTAAAGGAACTAAGCCAACACAGAAAAATAGCTGATTCCAGGGCTAGAACAGGGAAGGTACAAGATGAGCCTGGGACATCCTATCATATCAGAAAGCAATGAAGTGTTAAAAAAAAATAATGGGGCATGTCACAAAGACACAGGAGCTAGTATGAAGGAGCTCTCACTGGTCAAATCTGGAACTATTTGAGCATCAAGATAATTAAGTAATAATTATAAGCAATTGTGGAAAAAGTAATAAATCATGAGGTTATATCTATAATAAATAGCTAGGGAGAAGGAAAAGCTCTTGCCTACAGTTGAATGCTGAATACTGACTGGTAAATGAGGGCAAAGTGGTGAAGTTGAAATATCAGTATTATTTAAGCATCATAATAAAGATCGAATAAAATGAAAATCAATGGATATTAAATCTAGGTGGAAATTCTGGTGAGTAGCGGAGTATTTCTTCCTATAGACTGCTTATTAGTTGCAATGGGAAACATAGTAGTTATACAGTGAAGAAATTGGACAACTATTTGGCAAAGTGAGCAACATGAACATCACTAATCATGATGTTCATTGTGTGCCTTCAGATGTAATGTCCTGAGAAGATCACAACACCTATACAATATTCCAGCCTAGAATGCATAGCCTGAATATGATCATGAAGCCGACTAACCCCTGAAAAAGGAACAGTGGAAATGTCAGCGTCATAAAACAAAAGCAAGTTTGTGGAATGTTCCAGAATAAAGGAGGGTAAAGAACATGACAACTAAATGAAATATCTGATCCTAGACTAAATTCTGTACTGGTGGGAGGGAAACGCTATAAAGGATGTTATTAGGTAAACTGAAAAGATTGCAATATAAGTATATGGATGCTAGATTACATAAAAATAGTATATATCAATGTGAATTTTTGAAGTTGATAACTTCCCTATAGAAGCATATTCTGAAATATTTAGAGGTAAAGAAACATGATGTACATAATTTACCTTCAAGTGATTTGGGAGAAAAGAACATAAATAGAGAGAGATGGAGATAGAGATAGAGATGGGGAGATGGGGCAGGGGGGGAGAGAGAAATGTTTAGAAGAGGTAAAGCCAGGTAGACATTATACCCACATACTTTACAATATCTTACTTTTGCAACATTTCTGTATGTTTCAAATTATTTCCAAATTAAAAAGTAAAAAAAAAAACCAAAACAAAACTTTAAGTAGTCAAAGATTTCTTAGATACAATCCCAAAAACACAATCCATAAAAATATTGGTAAATTGGACTTTATCAAACATAAAAACTTCTGGTTTTGAAAGACACTGTGAAGAGAATGAAAAAACAAGCCATAGACTGAGAGAAAATATTTGCAAACCATATGAAAGAAGCGTATCCAAATAAAAGACTCAAATTCCAAATCCAGAATGATTTGCAAGGTAATACATACTGGACAGGTTTTTAAAGCTGACCTTGATCTCTAACACCATTCTCCACCTAATGGAACTAAGGCAGAGAATGGTAGAAAATACAAAACATTTAAAAAAACCAGAAAAGAACTCTCAATAAAAATTGTAAAAATAATTGAACCTATACTTCACCAAAGAAGGTATACACATAGCAAATAAATACATACAAAGATGGGGCCAGCTGAGTGGTGCGTTGGTTAAGAGTTGGCTTGGGACACCAGCTCTGAGCAGCAGGGCCCTGGTTCGGATCCCACATGAGGGCCAGTGACACTGCCCTCTACAGCTAAGATGGTGAACAACAGCTCAACCTGGAGCTGGGCTGCTGTGAGTCGCCAATGACGGTGCAAGCTGCAGTGAGGCTGCAGTGGGCTGCCGTAAGCTACTGTGAGCAGCCGGCAGCCGGCGTGAGCTTCCAAGAGCCACCATGAGCAGCCGTCCAGTGGCCGGCGACCGATCTGCCTCACCCGGGAAGAGCGCAATGATAATACCAAAATGGGCTAGTGAAGCAACGTCCTCCACAACTAGACTGAAGAACAAAACAACAGCAAGTTGTCTGTTCCCCTTCCCCAATTCCCCAACACTGTTCCCCTCCCCCAATTCCCCAATAAAATCTTAAAAAAAAAGATGGCCAATCTCATTTGTCATTAGGGAATGACTAAAATCACAATAAGTTACCACTTCACACCCACTAAAATTAAAGTCTGACCATACAAAATGTTGCTGAGGATATGAAAGAAATGGAACACTTACATACTGCTGGTAGAAATTTTAAAAGGTGCCCATCTTAGGAAATGTTTTGACATTTATTTAAAAAGTCAAACCTGAATTTATCATATAATCCAGTCACTCAACTCTTAGGTATCTACTCAAGAGAAATGAAAGCATATCTCCACACAAACACGTGTGTAAGAATTTTTATAGAAGCTTTCTTTGTATAGCCCAAACCGGGAAACTACTCAAATATTAATCACTGGGTAAATGGAAAAATAAATTGTGGTGAAAAACTACTCAGCAATAAGAAGGAATTGACTATTGATATATGCAACAACTTAGATAATCTCAAAATAATTATGCTGAGCAAAAGAACCCGGACAAATGAAAGTACATGCTGCATAATTTCATTTATACCGGGGGGTGCCAAAAAATTTATACAAATGGAGACTTTGGCCAACGTTGCTTAAGCAGTAGTTCACTGTAAGCAGAAGTGTCTGGATGCTGATGGGTACCACTTTGAGCACCTCTTGTAATTGCAGACGTCAAACGTTACTTGTATTCATTTTTTGTTATTGGTATATACTGAATATTACAATTTTAGTAGTTATTTTTCCTTTCTTAAAATGTGTATACGTTTTTTTGGCACCCTCTGTATAAAAATCTAGAAACTGCAAACTAATTGATAGTGATAGAAAGCAGAAAGGTGATTGCCTGGAGCAGGAGGAAAAGAGAGGTGGGGCAGGAGGGAAAGATTACAACGGTGCATGAAGAAACTTTTGGGGGTGAGCGATATTGAATATAATTTTGATTGTGATGATAGTTTTATGGGTATATGTGTTTGCCAAAATTCATCAAAATGTATACTTTAATCATGAACAGCTTATCATGTGTCAATTACATCTCAAGTAATTGTTTTCGAAAGTGGCTGGCAGAGTGGCTGGTACACACCAGGCATTCACTATTGACACCCACTCCCCATTCTTTACTATCTAGTTAGTAGAGCCAAGGAACACCTGCTTTCATTATAGTAGGATTGGTTTTTTTTTCAGAAATTTAAAGACAAAAATAAAAACAACAAAACACATACACAAAATCTTAGCATCAATTAATTCTGTTCACAAAAAAAGGAGTAACAATTAACCATTTCCCAGATTTTAAGAACAATAAATGATTAGATGAGAGATTCCTGCTCCTGCACCACCTACCTCCTTCTTATCCTGCTCCTCCTCTTTCTCATTCTTCTTCTGACAACTAGATTTTTCAGATTTAATGGAAACAACAGCCACCACTTAGGGATATGACATTCCCAATCAATTAAAGAGCAAGGGAAAAAATTCAGATTCCACCTCAGAGCACTTGCAACTCAAAAATTCATGGGAATGTAAACAGCTACATGTTTATTAATACCAAATTGAAAAGGAGATAATTGTTCTTTATTTATTCTTCATAAAGTTGAGATTCAGGGAGGCAGGAAATATTCTATCCTTCTTGGGGGATGTCCTCTTAGTTGAAGAATGGGATGAGGTTGGGTAAGATGGGTTTGAGGAAGGAGATCAGAAAAAGGTTCCTTTTCATGTCTCTATTTGCAACTGAAATAATGTCCTTGGAAATAAAGAAATTTGGAAATTCTCTTTAAAGCAAAGCCATTTATGATGCTCACATTGAGGTTTAGGGTAAATAAAATATCTGCTCTCTGCAAATATTGACTCTCTTATGAGTAGAAATTGACATTAGTACTGAGGAAGAGTTCCTGACCGCACAGGTTCATCAGATACCATTGAGAGGATCCAAAGATAGATTATTGTCAATGTTTATTCTAACTCCTTAGTTGGGTCGCTGAAGTTATCACAGCGCTGTATATTGTTAAAGCCCAGCAGAATAAGGGTAAAGTGTTGAAAGACAAATGAATGAGCAAAAACTGCAAGACAAACATTAAATCCAAGGGTTTTTTTTAGTGTTTTTATATAGTCTTTAATAAATACATTTGATTTGGGAAAATTTCTTTTCTTTTTTTAATTAAAGTTTATTGGGGTGACAATGGTTAGTGAAATTACATAGGTTTTGGGTGTACAATTCTGTAATACATCATCTATATATCACAATGTGTGCTCACCACCCAGAGTCAGTTCTCCTTTCATCACCACATGTTTGATCCTCATCTACAACCTCCCTTGCCCCTTAACCTCTAGTAATCATTAAACTATTGCCTATGTCTATGAGTTTTTGTTTCTTTGTTTGTCTTGTTCCTTTGTTGCTTTCAGTTTTATATCCCACATATCAGTGAAATCATATGGTTCTCGACTTTTTCTGTCTGACTTATTTTGCTTAGTATAATAACCTCAAGATCCATCCATGTTGTTGCAAATGGCAGTATTTCATGTTTTCTTATGGCAGAATAGCATTCCATTGTGTGTATATACCACAACTTTATCCAATCATCTATCGAAGGACACTTTGGTTGTTTCCATGTCTTGGCCACTGTAAATAAAGCTGCAGTGAACATCAAGGTACATATATCTTTACAGATAAATGTTTTCAGATTTTTTGGGGCAGATACCCAGGGGAGTGATTGCTGGTTCATATGGTAATTGTATTCTTAATTTTTTGAGGAACCTCCACACTGCCTTCCATAGTGGCTATACCAATCTGTATTCCCATCAACAGTGTATGAGGGTTTCTTTTTCTCCACAGCCTCTCCAACACTTGTTATTATTTGTCTTGTTGATGAGAGCCATTCTAAGTGGTGTGAGGTGATATCTCATTGTGATTTTCATTTGCATTAAATCCAAGTTTTGGGGTTTTTTAAAAGATTTTTTTAAATTGGGGAATTGGGGGATGGGAACAGCGCTGGGGAATTAGGGGGAGGGGGACAGACAAGTTGCTGTCCTTTTGTTCTTCAGTCTAGTTGTGGAGGACATTGCTTCACTGGCCCAAGTTGGCATCATCATTGCGCTCTTCCCGGGCGAGGCAGATCAGTCGCCGGCTTCTGGATGGCTGCTCATGGCGGCTGCTGGCCGTTCATACTGGCTGCTGGCCACACACGGTAGCCCATGGCAACCCACTGCAGCAGGGGCTGCAGCCTACACTGTCGTCCGCGACTCACAGCAGCCCAGCTCCAGGTTGAGATGTTGTTCAGCATCTTAGTTGTAGAGGGCAGTGTCACTGGCCGTCATATGTGGGATCCGAACCGGGGCCCTCTGGCGTCCCAAGCCAGCTCTTAACCAACGCGCCACTCGGCCAGCCCTAAATCCAAGTTTTTAAGTTAATTCCATCCAACCAATGGCATAAGTACCAATAGGCAAAATGATGTATGCTCATTGTGAAGATGTTAACTAGAAACTATGGTTTAAAATATTTTGGTGTGTTCAAATAATTTCAAAGTTCCGAAAAATAAAATTAAAAGCATAAGTTCTTGTATGACATATACTTTCTGGTAACAGAGATAAGTTTAAAAATTTTCATGTCATGTAGTGCATATCAGTAAACCAGGTCCTTTAAAAATTCCTGTGACTCTTTGGATATTGAGTAGAGTTAAGAGGGAATATTATAGCAACATAAAACCAGAGCACCCTAAGTGGGTACACAGTAGACTCAGGAAAGGGCAGAGTAAGCTGGTAATTTGAGAAGTGATGCCCTGGGCCGGCCGAGTGGCTCAGTTTGTTAACAGCGCGAGCTCTGAGCAACAAGGTCACTGGTTCAATTCCCACATGGGCCAGTGAGCAGCGCCTGAGCTGAGCTGCCACTGAGCTGCCAACAGATGGCAGGATGGCTCAGCTCGTGCTCCTAACAACAAGGTTTCTGGTTCAACTCCCGCATGGGATGGTGAGCTAGGCACCCCCTCTCCCCTCCGCAACTAAGATTGAACACGGCACCTTGAGCTGAGCAGCCGTGAGCTGCCGATGGGCGGCCGGATGGCGACTGGACTTGGAGCTGAGCTAGCTGTGCCCGCTACAACTAAGATTGAAGGACAACAACTTTGCTGTTCCCCTTCCCCAATTCCCCAATAAAATCTTAAAAAAAAAGAAAAGAAAATGAAGTGATACCCTAAGTGAGATGAAGTAGGCATCTACAAACTTTCAAGCTCCATGAGCAGGCAAGGTTGTTTCTTTGTGTAAATACTAGAGTTTGGATTAACAGTGGCAGGACTATGAGGCTATACTGAGTTTAAGACCTAGGTGAGATTAAGGGGGCAGTCGCATACCTAGGGAAGGAAAACCAGGGTAGAACTAGTTCAATATTTGAGATAGAAGAAAAGTATCAATGTTACCTATGTATATTTTTTACTTATTTCTATTTATTATTTATTTATTTATTTATTTATTTTAAAAATAAATTGATTTATTCCTTACCTTTTTAAAACTTATTTTTAATTATAGTTGACCTACAATATTATATTAGTTTCAAGTGTACAACATAGTGATTCTACGTCAGTGTGACCAGTTTTTCTTGTTTGCTGCATCCGCTAATTCTCATCATGATGGTTCATTTCTTCATGCATATTGTAATTAAAAAAAAATTTATATTATATTAGTTTCAGGTGTACAAAACAACATAATGATTAGACATTTACACCCCTCATAGTGATAACCTGCCCCAAGTCTACTATCCCTCTGACATAGTATATAGCTGTTACAATACCATTGACTATATTCCCTATGCTTTACTTTACATCATATATATGTGTTTGGGGGTGTGTGTGTGTATACACACACACACTCACACACACATATTTAATTATAGTTGACATTTAATATTCTACTTCAGTTTCAGGTGTAGAGTGCAGTGGTCAAACACCCGCACAATGTATGAAGTGATCGCGCTATGTATTTTGTATCTTAAAATTCATGCTTACATTTTTATATTTATTCATCTTCTAAAGATAACAGCTATATTGTAATTTTTTATAGATGGTTTTAAAAAAACAAAGAGAAGAAAATGAGCAACATTTGATTGCCTTGTGTCTTTTTAATTTGCTTCTCAATTCTGTAACCCTGGGGAGAGCTAAACTATGAAGACCTATGCTACGCTGGCCAGTGTCACTAATAGGGCAGTGACCTAAATGACAGATGCAATACCAAGGAGATGCTAACCTGTCTCTAAACTGTTTAGTGTTCCATAAATGTCACCTGATCTAGCGAGGCTTTATAGGAATGAAAATTTTCAATTCATGGAATCCAGTCATGAAAAATACATACTTGGTCTTAAATGTATATTGAGTTTTAGTTCATCTTTGTGTCACACTATTTCTCCATGAGTGTCCAACTAGAAAGAAAATAAAACAAGCAAATAAAGAATGAAAATAGAAAAAAGGGCCAATAGTATAACCAAAGGATTTATTTTCCCTATAACATGACTTTGGAGGCCTAGATAGTAAATTTAAAACACCGCCAAGATTCCAAAAGAAATGGCCAGCACATTATATTTCACATATGCAACGTCTTTCAGATCCTGTGAGAAAATAAAGGCTTCTTTTGAAAATCAACTTTGAAATTTGATAATGTAGGCAGAAATATAATGTTATAATGCAGAAAAGAGTTTAAATTTGTTAGTTTTTTTAAACTACTAAAATGCTCATCAACTTTTCAAAGGCCAGTTTCTATCTTTATCTTTTTACACCATGACTTTATTATGCTGTGAATATCCATCACTTTTTCTTTCTCACCCAATCCTTGTTCTAGTATTATTTTTTTCAGTTCCTTCCATCCTTTTTTGCCTGCCCTCCATTAATTGGCTATAACAGAACAAGGTTTTTAAAAAAGATAATATGCTTCAGGTGTACAGTGCAGTGATCAAGCCTCTAAGGGAATTGTAATAGATAAGTATGATATTGGGGGGAAATGGGGCGGCGGATTGGGGGAGCGGGTTGTCACTTCGAGGGATAAAAAGTATAACTATTGCACTGTGTTGTATAGCTAAAACTAATTCTAAAAAATGTGTATTTCATAATAAAAAATAATTTAAAAAAGATAATATGCAAGTATAATGTAGCCTTTTAATTAAAAAAACAGATGAATAGAAAATTCTGTATTTGTTTCTCTTGTGGGAGAAGAAGATTGCTTTTTACTTATACGATCTTGAAATTTTTCCCCCTGTGGGTCAAAGGTCAGAAGAAAATGTTTCCCACCCTTGATTTATGTAGCCAGTGCTAGTCACTGACAAAGATAGCAAGATGAGGAACCAGCAGCAGTCCAGGAACAGTTGCTCCCTTCCGTTTCTTTATTAAACTCTTGCCTTTAACACATTTCCTTGAGCAACGGAAGAAAAATATCCTTCTAATTGCTCTGCTGAGCCTGCTCCTGCCATGAAACAGTCACTACTTCCCTTGGTGGGAGGGATTTGGTCCCTCCTGACTACATAATGCTTTGGAGATAAAGGAAGATGGAACCTTTACTTGTTTAATAAAAAAGCCTGGTGGCCCTGGCCATGGGATTTCCTACCCAGCAGAATCTGGGAGAGTTGCTAACCCTCCCGTTGTTTTCCTGGTCTCCTCTCCACCTAATCCTCTGGCTCCCTGACATCCTGTTTCTGTGTTGCCAACAATTCCACAGGCCCTGGGACACTAACATTGACTGAAACACCATCCTCCATATGCTTGTTTAGGCTTTTCAGGAAACGTCACATGCGGCTTTGTAATCAGGAGATATCAATTTGAAACTGAAAATGTTCACAAACAACACTCTATATTTAATGCATTTCTTTCTACAGGAGTCTGCCTTCATACTCCCCTTGCACCTCAACTTCCTTTTCCCATAAGATCTTATTCTAGAGGTTGACTCACTAATTTAAATAAGTTATCTTACATTTATCTTATACTTTGTAAACTTGGAATCACAACCAGTGCCCCTTATGCACTTTTACCACTTCAAGTGCTCATCATATGCTGTGAAAAAAATAAAAAGCATTACCATTAATGGAAATATAAGGGTTCAATCATCAGAGAATGTTGAGGTTAGATGAGACCTTATTTTGGTTGCTGAGTAACGTTTTTAAGAGGCCTCAGGGCAACAACCATAGGGCCAATGGACTGTTCAAAATGACCATGGGGGGCCGGCCTAGTAGCGCGATGGTTAAGAACTCGCTTGGGATGCCAGAGGGCCCCGGTTCGGATCCCACATATGAGGGCCAGTGACACTGCCCTCTACAGCTAAGATGCTGAACAACAGCTCAACCTGGAGCTGGGCTGCTGTGAGTCGCCGGCGACAGCATAGGCTGCAACCCCTGTGGCAATGGGTTGCCATGGGCTACAGTATGTAGCCAGCAGCCAGTGTGAACGGCCAGCAGCCGCAGTGAGCGGCCGTCCAGAAGCCGGCGACTGATCTGCCTCACCTGGGAAGAGCGCAATGATGGTGCCAACTTGGGCCAGTGAAGCAACATCTTCCATAACTAGATTGAAGAACAAAAACGACAGCAACTTGTCTGTTCCCCTTCCCCCAATTCCTCAGCACTGTTCCCATCCCCCCAATTCCCCAATAAAAAAATCTAAAAAAAAAACCAAAAAAACCCAAAATGACCATGGGATGAAAAATGACTTGGCTGTTTCTCCTAATATCTGATCCTCAACTCAGATTTTTTTGGTATGTCCTCAGTTTGTACCTTAGCCTCTCCTAGTGACCTCTACACATGAACCTTGGTTCCCTTTCCAACCTATCCTCTTAGACTGTGGATTATACCTACAACTTGTTCACTTCTTTCCAGAACAGACCCCACTGCTCCTGATTTTGAAGCTGCATGAGGTGCCATGACTAGTGGCTCTCAAACAGGAATCACCGTTTAAAATGCATGTTTTCTAGATCCCGCTTCCAGAGACTGTAATTTGGTGGGACTGTGGTGGAGCTCAGCAACCTGCATTTTTAACTTGTCCTTCAGGTGATCCTGATAAAATTAGAGCATACTTTGAGAAACAATGGTCTCTTAACACTGCACTCCTAGTCTGTTTTTCATCTCTAAATCCTCTTCCTCAGCCTTCTTTATGAGCTTTATGTTTTTCATCCACTCTCCGAAAAATAAAGATTCCTCAAGAATATAATTCTTAATCCCTAGGGTGGGCCTGGAAATCTGACTTTTTAAACAACATGCCAGGTAATTCTGATGCATATTTTCTACAGACCAAATCTTTACAAAGATTGCATTAAAATATTTTAAGCAGAGGAATGGCATGACTACATTTGTATTTTGGAAAAACCACCCCAGCAGCAGTGTAGAGAGTACAGTGCAAGAAGTCTGGGCTTTGGCAGTTCTGCCTGGATGTGCCCCCTCTCTTTCCCTGGCCTTTTCCTTCCCTCCCCTTTGTAAATGAATGAGTTCTGAGAAACTTTGCCTGCAGCCTTTCCCTTGTGTGTGGATGAGCTAGTCAAACTCACGTCTTCAAATATTATTTGCATAAAGATGGCTCAAAAATATTTACCGCTGTCCTTTTTGCAATGCTATAGCCCCTCATTTTTGGATGCTTCACCAGTACTTCAAATGCAGAACACCCCCCAAATTAATTCAAGGTCGTCGCACTAGAAAGTTTTCATCCTCCTGTGTTTGTTCTCTCTTTGATGCCACTGCCCTTCCAGTTACCTGAAATAATCTTTCATTTCTCCGTATCCCTTGGCCTTCACATTCAAATCTTAATTCTACCTTTTCAAAATCTCTGATATTGATTGTAATTTAATTTTTCTAGTTTGTTCCTGTGTTTCAAAAACTTCCATGACTACTGATTTTCCTTATTCACTGCACTTGTTATGCTGGCTTTCAAGACTTTCCTTTATTTAACATAATTCATTTTCCAACCACATGTCCTACTACTCGCTTTGTGACCCTTTGATGACAACCCAATAGGGTTACACATTCTTCTCCCACACAAACCTTGTCTCATCCCTAGGACATACTTTTGCTTATACATTTTGCCTGGATTATCCTTCCCTCCATTTCCAATTTATCCTTCTGCAGCTAGCTCAATTAACACATCCAACAAAACTTTCCCACCTAGGGCACTTATCAGTGCCTATTTGCTGGTACTTAACACTTTAAACCATAAGTTGTCAATTATTTATATACGAGGCTTATATGCCATGAAAGACTTTGAGCTCCCTAAGGACAATACTTGTGTCTGATTTTCTTTTTCTTTTTTTTTATTGTGGTAAAATAGACATACATAAAATTTACCATTTTAATCATTTTTACGTGTACTGTTCAGTGGCATTTGGTACATTCATAGGCTTGGGCGACCATCACCACTATTCATCTCAGGAACTTTGTTATCATCCCAAAATTAAACTCTATACCCATTAAACAGTAATTCCTCATTTCTCCCTCCTCCCCGTCCCTAGTAACTACCATTCTACTCTATATGAATTTGGCTATTCTAAATACTCATATAAGTAAAATCATACAATAAATATCTTTTTTGTCTGGTTTATTTCACTTAACATAATATCTACAATGTTTATCCATGTTTGAGCATATGTCAGAATTTCCTTCCTTTTTAAGGCTGAATAATATTCACTTGTGTATATATACCAGTGTGTTTATCCATTCATTTGTCGATGGGCTGTGTCTGAACTTTTAACTCCTATGTCCTCAGTACTTACAGCAATGCCTGTGCCCAAAACACACTTAATGTTTGTAAACTGGATGACCAATCTTTGGTAAGTCCCTTCCTTTCTCTGGATCTTAGTTTATCTATGAACGAAGGGTATGGAATACAATACCATTAAGGTGTGTTCAATCTCTGACATTTAGTATTAAGGTGTTTTGACTGGGAAGGCATTGAGGCTTGAATGCTTCTGGTGAATGGAATTAAGAAATACCCTTTATGTCCCATATTTATTTACATTAACTGACTTATATTTAGACTCTGTTGGTTAGGGTTTCTGCAAGCAACATAAACCAATTCTGGCTAATTTAAATAGAAAATCAATTTATTGTAGTGATATAACGTAGCTCAGAATATCAATAGAGAATCAAGCTTAAAAAAAAAAGAACAAATAAGCAGCTTCAGGGGTAGAAATCAGGAACTACTCAATAGTCTTGCCAGCGTGAGCACACTGAAATAACTGAATTTTGGCCTTTTTCTTACCCTTAAGTATTTCTTCTCAAGATTAGTATTCTTAGGAGACTCCAACTGGCTTACCTTGGGTTATGTGACCACTCCTTCTGCAAAGGTGTACGCCAGGATAGCATATTATGGGAAAGAGATCATTCTCCATAAGAAAATCAAGATGCTAGGTAGCCAAAATCCAACAACAAGTTTTCATTACAGAGGCTGAAGAGCCTACTCAAGAAAAATAATTTAACCTGTATCCACCTTCTGGGCAGTCTTGTGGACTGAAATGACCCTAATCAAGGCCATATTGCAGAGAGAAATAAAACAGATTCCCAGAGAGATCTTAGAATGAAAGAATAAGAAATCTATAATATTGGGCAGATCCCCAAAAAAGAAAATGCTCATAGAGAAGAGGAACGATTCAGGATACCGCCCTGACAGAATATGTGTGCCCCAGGGAAGTGGAACTTTGCTGTGGGCAGCTTCTGTAACTGAACTTAATAATGGAGAGAGTGTTCTCACTTTCCAAAAGTAGGTATATGGACCTTCAGTTTCAGGGTGCCACATTAATATCAATATCGCCAGCATCACGCATAGTAGATTTCCAGCCCCACCAATGTTTGGGGGAGATAGTGATTATGGTGATTAACACAGTTCCAGTCTCAGAGAAGACCGTGGTGTACCTCTGTGGGGCCTGAAGCTGTTGATTGTAAGCTCTGCAAACTGATGTGGTCACTGACAACCAGTGGTAATTTGTCGTCAACTATCAACACTCATGGGACTTCTCAGAATTTAATCTATTTGTCAAAGGCTATATTGGTTATATAGTCAAATAAGAGGGATCTGGCAGAGCTGGCAAGATTTCAATATTAATGATACAATCTCAGCACAATCTGGTTAGTGGAATCTGGGGAAAATAGCCAATATTTTTATGAATCTTTGAATCTATGAGAACATCCCTCAAAGAGGATGGCTGGGTATTGCAGATAGTCTGTTAACAGTAAAGATGTAGAGCAAAGTGAGAAATAGGAAAATGTTATATAGTTCCATTCTCCTTTGTCCTAAGGTGATGGAACAAAAAATAGCTAATATGTGGGGTTCACACCCTTTCTCACCTAGCCTGAGAAGGAGCGTGCTGATTTTTTCATAACTATATGTCATATAACTGAGATTTGCCTTGTTCATTTATCTATTTGATTTAGTTTTTTATCTCCCTCTGCTAGAGGCATGCTCCTGAAGAACGGAATTTTGTCTTTTTTATTCACTGCTGGATCTCTGACACCAATACAGTGTGTGGCACATGGTAAGCACTCAATAAAATTTGCTCAATTATGGGCCGGCCGAGTGGCTCAGTTGGTTAAGAGCGCAAGCTCTGAGCAACAGGGTCATCGGTTCGATTCTCACATGGGCCAGTGAGCTGCACCCAAGCTGAGTTGCTGCTCAGCTGGTGAGAGTTCATGCTCTTAGCAGCAAGGTTGTTGGTTTGACACCCATATGGGATGGTGGGCTGCGACTCCCCCCGCCCCACCCCCAACCGCAACTAAGATTGAACATGACACCTTGAGCTGAGCAGCGGAGAGCTGCTGATGGGCGGCTCCACCCCCCCCCCTTCCCCACCTCCCCCCGCCGCAACTAGATTGAAAGCGGCAACTGGACATAGAGCTGAGCTTGGGTTCTCCACAACTAAGATTCAATTACAACAACTTGACTTGGAGCTGCTGGGTCCTGAAAAAACACAATGTTCCCTTTCCCCAATTCTCCAACACTGTACCCCTCCCCAATTCCCCAATAAAAAAACCTTAAAAAATGCTCAATGAGAGAATAAATGAATTTAGTGCATTCTCTGAAAGGTTAAGCAACATCCAACAAAAATAATTCAAATATTTGATGGATTGTCAAAGTATGTCTTTCAAATTCAAAGTGGCAAGTTTGGGAGGGCAGGAATACAGTGAATTCTACAAGTACATTTTGTTTGTTGTTGTTTTTATTTACTTATTTTGTATTTCAGTAACTAATGCTTCACAAGAGTACCATATAATCTGGACTTCAGAAAACTAGATCCTCTGAAGCACAAATCACCCCAAGCCAGACAACCTTTAATTAAATTCGTGTGTCTCTACAAGGGCATTTGATTTTTTTAGAACATTAACATAAATTAGCCTTGCATTAAATTTCCTTGTATCCTTCATCACATCTGGCACAGTGTTATGCTTAGAGAAATCAACATTAAATAATTGTAGAAGGAAGGAAGGAAGGAAGATAGGAAGGAAGGAAGTGAGGGAAGGAGAGAGGGAATGAAGGAAGGAATTGAACCTAACCTAACACCAGGTAAATTTAGATTATTATCTTAAGGTAATTGAAATAAACAGATAACCAGGAATTTGATTTAATAGTCATTCCCATTTGCTCTGATAACTGAAAAAGATATTGAGGGTTTTAGCAATATGAATTATGTGTTCTTTAATCTTTCTTTCTTCTTTCTTTCTTTCTTTCTTTCTTTCTTTCTTTCTTTCTTCTTCCATCCTCTCCCTCTCCCTTCATCTCTCCCTCCCTCAATCACTCCCTTTGTTCTCCTCCTTCTTCTTTCTCCTTCTTTCAAGCTTTCTTTATTTCATTTTTTCTTTTAACTGAACAGATCTTTTAAGACTTTGTGAAGGCTGTGCTGGTTTCCAGGGTATTATATTGGGGAAAACAATTTATAAACATTATTGAATGTTATTACTTTTAGAATTAAAAAAACACAGCAATTGTCTTGAAACACTTAATGATTCCATTAAATCATTGGACAGGTACTTTAAGGGGAAAAAAGACAAGGTCATGCTTGTGACTTATAACATCAGAATTCTTTACATCAAAAAAATATCTGGTGCAGATAAAGAGGAAGATGAGTCCAATAGGAAGATATTTGAAGTACACACTGGCATTCTTAATTTTGGGAAAGAGAAAAACAAATAATTAGATTGGAATGGAAAACCAAGCACCTGTTGTCTTAATGCTTTTTATGAAAAAAAGAGAGAATTAGAGAACAAGAGCAAAAGTTGGTAAGGCACACATACCATATGACCAAGGAAAGTGATAAAATAATATTTTTTCAAAATTAGTTTTAATGAAGAAACTGCCACATAACTATGTTGTCGAATTGGTCTTAGACAGGTTTTGGTACCCTGTGTGGTTCTAGAGGAGCAGAATATAAAGGATGAGTTTTCTGAATTGGTTCTTGGGTTTCTAGAATTGGTTCTCTAATCTGATTAGATTTAAAGACACTAATGACTCTATCTCCAATAGTAGAGAACACCTGTTGTCCATGGTGCAATCTGGCAATAGAGATATGCAAAATATCCCATTGATACTCCTGATCTACTGCTTAGAAGAAGCAAAAAACTAGGTGACTCTGTTTAGAAAACTTTTGAACATTTTTGGAAAACTAACAAGTACAATGGTTGATTGGTTGCTCCTACCGGACAAAGTGGTGAAAAAAAAAAAAGATTCAAATTTCCAGCTCAAGTGCTGCATAAAAGACCTAAAAGCTTCTATGTGTGCCCTCAAGGGGACCCTTATCTCCCATAGCTGTAGGGCTGAAATTGCTGAAAATAAAACCCGGAACTTCATCTTGTGACTGGCTGAATTACTGTGCAAGTTGAACTCTCAGCTTCCCAGCGTGTCTACTATTAAAGTGAAGGCATTGATTAGGAAAGAATGGAATTCAAAAAGTTCAGATGAGAACACGTGGAAAAATTTTGATGAAACTGGGGACATTAAGTCTCTAAGTTCTGGTGAGGTTTTGTTTTGTTTTGTTTTGTTTTGTTTTTACCAGTAGATAAGGTCTCCCCACCCCCCAGCAGAAGTGACATCCCTGTCCCAAGAGGCAGTGTCATCCCCACCAACAGTGAGTGGTATAGGCCTTTTCACCTCCACCTGCATCACCTGAGGAAATGTTAATTGCTTCCCTTGAGGCATTTGTCATGGAAGGCAATGTTGATTCTCCTTAAGACTTACTCTCATCATCCCTCTTTGCTTCTAGATCTATAACTAGATTCAAATTGCAGCAGACCCCTAGAAGTGAGGTACAATGTTTGCTCATGAGAAGATGCCCAACACTCCAAAAGGACTACTTGAGTTTTCTGATTTATACAAACAGAAATCCAGGGAACGTGTATTGGATTGAATTCTAAGAACATGGTATAATGGTGGAACATAAAGTTGGATCAAGCTGAGTTTATTGACATGGGCTCACTGAGAAGCTCAGAGAAGTCTTGATGGGACATGAGGTCAGATTGTGGAGGCTGTTGAACTCTATGCTAAGGCATTAGCATTTAATTTGGCTGGCAAAGAGATCCATCAGATTTTGTTGGGTTTTGTTTTGTAGGCAGCAGGAGATGGGATTTTTGTACCATGCAAATTATCTCAGGACTTGGCTAACATGCTTCATTACCAGGCAATGGTACAGTGAAAAAGTTAAGTAGAGTGGTTTTGTAACTACCAGGGAAGTCAAGGCAAGGGTAAGGATCTTTACCAGTGCTATGTAGTTATCCGTTAACTAAGACAGGTGGCAACAGTTATTTAACAACCAGCTTCTTTGTTAAATGAATGAATGAATTCTGCAAATGCCTGCTACCCTGTATTCTTTGAAAAGAGCATGTTGGACAAATTTTGATGTTTCTGGCTTTCCCGCAAGGTAGTCATAATGAGAGAAAAGTCTTTGAAGTAGGATCTAGATTGGAATTCCAGCTTTACCACTCTGTGGCTGTTAGGTCTCTGACAAGCTACTTTAATTTTTTTTATTAGTTTCAGGTGCACAAAACAACGTAACAGTTAGACAGTTACACCCCTCACAAAGTGATAACCCCCCCCAATCTACTACCCCTCTAACATCGTACATAGCTGTTGCAACACCATTGACTATATTCCCTATGCTGTACTCTACATCCTGTGACTATACATATACAGAGGGTGCCAAAAAATGTATACACATTTTAAGACAGGAAAACTATATTAAAATTGTAATACTCAATATATGCCAATAACAAGAGATGAATACAAGTCACATTTGACTTCCGCAATTGCAAGAGGTGCTCAAAGTGGTTACCATCAGCATCCAGGCACTTCTGATTATGATGAACTACTGCTTGAGCAACGTTGACCAAAGTGTCCACCTGTATACATTTTTTGGCACCGCCAGTATATACATTTAGTTACAGTTGACATTCAATATTATTTTACTTCAGCTTCAGGTGTACAGCACAGTGGTCAGGCATCTACACATTCTATGAAGTGACCACCCCTGATAAGTCCAGTACCCATCTCACACTCTACATAATCTTTACATTATTGATTATATTCCCCATAGTGTATTTCATATCCCCATGGCTATATTGTGACTGCCAATTTGTACTTTCTATTCCCTTCACCTTCTCCTCCATCCCACTCCCCTGTCATCCGGCAACCATCAGTTTTTTCTCTATATCTGAGTCTATTTCTGTTTTGTTTGCTTCATTATTCTGTTCTTTAGATTCCACATAAGTAAGATAATATGGTATTTGTCTTTCTCTGTCCAACTTATTTCACTTAGCATAATATTATCTAGGTCCATCTATGTTGTTGCAAATGGTAAGATTTCATTATTAGTCTCAGTTGTTTTCATGTGCGAAATGAATATAGTAATAGTACTAACTATACATGTTGATTGTGAAAATTAAATGAAATTATGTAGGAAAGCATGGTTAGAATAGTGCCTGGCTCATTGCAAGCACTCAATGTCAGCCATTATCATCATTCCTGGTTCAAAGTTCTAGGTCATATAAGACTGGAAAAACCTTTGGAAGTAAGTGCATTTTATTCATCAGTAAAATATTAATTGCGTACTTACTATGTGAAAAATCATGTGCAGACGGCTAAAACAAAGTGATAAGTTATTGCTTATAAGTTATAGAACTTTGTTTAAGATGATGAAGAACGTTCCCAAGTATCCGAGCTGCCTCTTCCCTTCCTCAGTCAGCTCACACATACTTCTGAGTGTTGTAATACAGTTACATTGCTGCATACATTTTCTTTGCATCAGAGAAGAGACTCTGCAAGTTTCTATAAAAGGCATATTTTTTAAGTTTCTATCATAGCAAAATATCAAGTCCTGCAGTGGAAGGGAAGAGCTCAACAGACCAAATTCTGGCTATCTTACTTCCTAGTTGATTAATTCTGGGAGAGCTATGTAACCTAGCTGAATCTCAGCTTTGTTATAAATATGTGAAACAGGAATAACCATACATAGAGTACCTAATAGACCTGTTGAGAAGACCAAATAGGATAAACCTAATCCTAGCTCTAGATATGACAGAAAAAAGTGCTAAATGCACAGACCCATCCTGTCACCAACTGTGTTAGTGATTACTAAAAAACCAAGAAGCAAGGCAGGTTCCTGAGGCTCATGAAATATCTAATTCAAATTCATTTGGCTTTTTATTTCTGCATAGTCAGGGGCAGATACATTTTGGCCTGATTTACCTGGCAAATGGTTATAGTTCTCTCTCTCTCCCTTCTGCGGGTACAGAAACACCAGGCTTTGCTAGAAACATTCACTGTCCCATGTTTGGCCTCACAAAAAAGGCAATGTTCTCAATGTAATAGACAGGAGCAGATGTAAAAATAACATCTGATTCAAATTGTATGGCCCAGAGCTTTTTTTTTAAGAAGGGTTCTTTTGTTGAAGGTCAAATATTCTGGAGTCACAAAACTGCTACTTTGATTTATAAGCAAGGATCTAATTAGAACTTAAGATGTAAGTTTTCAATTTATAAAGCCAATGATCTAATATTATTTGTAATATCCTAAAATTGCTCTTTGCTTTGTGAATTAATTATGGACATTTCATTTTGAGGTATTGTATAAAGCAGGAAGTACAATATGGAGAAATTGGAAAAGAAATGGAGACTGAGACATGCAATTTCACTTTTGTAGCCCAATTTGGTCCCTGATCTATCCTCAAGATTACCACCCACATTCTTTTCCATATGAAGTAAATAAGTGAGTCAATCTTCTCATCCTATTCTTGTTCATTTTAATAAGAAACGTAGAGTCCCAGACTCTTATACTAATACACAGTTCTTCATTTGTAAAAATATAATGCAACATCTTGAGATTAAGTATGAAAAAAGTAAGGATATTTTGTTGAAGTGTTGGTTTTGTCTGATTTAATAATCACCGTCTGGATTATATCTAAGAATTCTAGCTTGTCTTTTCATAAGTCATTTGGATATGTGCCTGGTGGCATACAGTGCAGCCTGTGCTTTGTGCACTTTTAAAGCAAAAGGAGAGCCAAGCCTTTTGGAAATTTCCTTGGCTTGCTTTGTGTGGGGCTGTCAAACTCAGCAACAATCAATCAATTATTCTTTAATTGAAAGGGAAAATGTTGTACTGCCCATAAAGTCATGCTTTGACATGATGTACATAGTCCATATCTGTGTGTGCTTTCTCTACTTAATGTGTGTGGCAAAGCTGCCAGACTCTACCTGTAGGTAGTTTCTGTGATGAAATAAACTTTTGCAACTGTATCAGTGAACTTACAATGTGGACTTTTAAAATTGAGAGAAATTTTAAACTCTCGTGAACAACCTCTTCATGTTGCAGATGAAAGAAAAATGAGGCCTAATGATGAGGCTGACCTGCCCAAGGACACAGAATAAGCTAGAAAGAAGTAGACCCAAGACTATAGAATTCAGACATCCTGTCAGCTGAATGATCATTCTTGTACGTAAGCTCCATGAATGGGCCAAGCCATGACACAATGTTTAAAGTCAATAAGAGGGCCGGCCGAGTGGCGTGATGGTTAAGAACTGGCTTGGGACGCCAGAGGGCCCCGGTTCAGATCCCACATATGAGGGCCAGTGACACTGCCCTCCACAGCTAAGATGCTGAACAACAGCTCAACCTGTAGCTGGGCTGCCCGTGAGTCGCCAGCGATGGCGTAGGCTGCAGCCCCTGCTGCAGTGGGTTGCCATGGGCTACCGTGTGTAGCCAGCAGCCAGCGTGAGTGGCCAGCAGCCGCAGTGAGTGGCCAGAAGCTGCAGGGAGCAGCCGTCCAGAAGCTGGCAACTGATCTGCCTCGCCCAGGAAGAGCACAATGATGGTGCCAACTTGGGCCGGTGAAGCAACGTCCACAACTAGACTGAAGAACAAAACGACAGCAACTTGTCTACTCCCCTTCCCCCAATTCCCCAGCACTGTTCCCATCTCCCCAATTCCCCAATAAAAAATCTTTAAAAAAAAAACAAATGTGTTCGCTTTGTCACCAGAGCACAGGGCCACCACGCCCTCTAAAAAAAATAAAATAAAATAAAGTCAATAAGAGACAAAAGAGTTTTATATCCAGTAATATTCCACAGAAATAAAAAAAAAAGTAGTAGCACTGTTAGGGCATATTTGACAACACACCTCAAAAGTGTCAACAAGGAATTTGAGGATAAAGGGAACGTGACTCTGATAGTTTTTCCTATAAGGGCTGACCAATTTGGATATTACTCTCAGGCTCAGGAGAGTTTTCTGAATCATATAGTATGTTAACCCTCCATTGGGAGCAACTGATCTCACAGACTCATTGCACACAAATGTTCAAATATGAAATACGTCTTTACTGTACTAAGTCACAAACACGACTGGCGATAGGTTATGGTAGAGGGGGACAATACGAAAGCAATGAGTCATGATACTTAAGTAAACTGTTAAGTATTTGAAAATTTGTGTGCAATGAATCTGTGAGATCAGTTGTGCCCAAAGGAGGGTTAAAATACATTTTTATAATTGGTCACTGGCATTGAGTTCTTGATTATTAAATAAAGAAAAAAATTAAACTTTGAAAGATAGTAAAGGTTGCTTGGCAAAAAAAATTAAAATAAGCAACCTTTTACTTTTTATTGGCTTAGAAGGAAAGTAAAGATGAAAGTGGATGGAAAGGAAGAATTTATCAATAAATGAACAAATGGCTAGTCATTAGAGGGAAAAGTAAGTTAAATCTTATTGATGCCTTAAAGTAAAATATATTCCACATAATTTAAAGGTTTAAGTGTAACAAAGAAAAGAAACACTAACAGTACTTGAAGAACCTATAGGTGAGTATTTTTATAATCTTATAGTGGATAATGCTTTTCCAAGGTGACATAAAAGGCATAAGCTGTTAAAGATTGATAGATGTGAATACGTAAGAATGAAAAAACATTTATATATAGTAAGAACACCATAGTCAAGATAAATGTCAAACTGGGGTGAGGGAGATCATCATCACATATAACAAAGGGTTATTGGATATAATAAACAAAGAGCTCTAACGAACAAATGACAAATGATTATCACAATAGAAAATAAGGAAACAACATAAACGGCAATTCAGAAAAAAAGATATATTAATGTCCAGTCTCATACATGAAAAGACAATCTCACTAGTAATTAAAGAATTAGAAAAAGAAGTGAGTTCTTTTTTGGCCTATCAGCAAGTTTAGTTTGTTCTTTATTTTGAAACACTTGTGCTTGGAAAGGGAGTGTATTATTTGGGTTCCATTGTCATAGATGTCATCATTGTCATTTTATTTTCCATAAACAGCCAGTTACCAGATTCACTGAAGCCCATTGTATGGTGTTTAAAAAACTAAAAACTGTGATTATGTTAGTGAGGCAACTTCTCTATGTCCCCTGAGCCCTGTGATATTGTGTAGAGCTAAGCTAAGTAGGAGACGTTTTCAAAGTCTGGTCCTTCAGTTGTCATATGTGTTATGCATGCACATAAAGTGATGTGCTCATTAGGGAATGGAGAGCTGGCATAGATTGGTAAAATTTCTCCCACTGGTAGTTGGACACGCTGACATTGGTAGCTCTACAATAATACTTGATACTGAAACATAGTTGGGATGTGATCAGTTTTCTCACAAATCAGCAAACCCTGTGATATGACATAGTCTACACCAAATTTTAGTGGTCTTAGTCTACTCCTTTTTCTTTCTACTTTTTATTGTTAGATTTTTTTCAACCATACAAAAAATTGGAAGAATAGCATTGTGAGTACTCATACATCCACCACTATGACTCAACAATTGAAACCACCATATTTTAAACACAATGGAGGCCTGTTTCTAAATATCTTTCTAGATTTAGACACATACAAATACGTGTGTAGAAGAATGAGATCATACTTTACATGTTGTTTGGCAATAGTCTTTTAAATTTTCTCTTAAAACATATTATAAAAATCTCGTTTCACTAAATATTCTTCTATGAGTCATGTTTAATGGCCCTTTAGTATCTGATGTGTGGATCATTTATAATTTTCGTAACTAATTCCCTATGGTTGGACATTGGTATTGTTTCCAATTTTTTATTATAATGAAAAATGAATAAATGGAATTCATGTGTCTTTTTGCCTTTGGGTGAAAATCTCCTGGGGTAATTTTCTAGACTGAGGATTGAGGTGTCAAAGGACATGTGCATTTCACATTTTGCTTAGTCTACTATTGAGGCAAGATTAATGTCAGTCAGCTCTAAAAGTCTACTTTGGTATATAGATGTTGAATAACTATGATGAGCACCTGAAATTAATGTAATGTTACATGTTATCTATATTTTAACATAAATCATTTTTTAAAATTAAAGTTTTTTAAAATAAAACATTTTTGAGAAATTTAATGATATTAAATGCTTCGATCAAAGAATTAGTTTCTGGTAAGTAACATTCACAAATACCTGAAGCATACTTATTTTGATATTAAATAACGTTTAGCTACTTGGGCTAAAACACATCTTTAAAATGTATCACATATCCCCCTAATTTCTTAAAAAGACTATACTCAATATAGTGTAATCAATATTACTTTTTAAAGTGAAGAGTAAAATCATGGTGAGTTTTTCTCACCATACTAAATATCCCCAGATTCTCATATGTTCCTTGCATTATCATATCCTAGTGCGGGATACAACATCTCTCTTTTTCTTATCTCTGTCTCCCTCCTTACATCAATAATATAGTATAGTATTACAAAAAGAACTGAAGGAAAACAATAATCATACTTATTAAGCCATAATGTATATCCAGTTCTAAGTCAATAGCATCTGACTTGAGGCCACTTTCATTCTAATGTTGCATATCACTTCTCAGACTCTTTTTTTTTAATTTTATTAATTTTATTTTATTTTTTATTTTTTATTATTATTATTAGTTTCAGGTGTACAAAACAATGCAATAGTTATCTTTTTCACCCCTCACAAAGTGACAACCCCCCTCCTCCCATCCACTGCCCTCCCACCTCTGATATCATACATATCTATTACAATTCCATTGACTCCACTCCCACACTCTACTCCACATCCCGTGACTATATGTATATAAAATTATAGATGACATACAATATAATTCAACATCAGCTTCAGATATACAGTGTGGTGGTTAGGCCTCTACTCTCAGACTCTTTTAACATTGACTTCTCGGTTGATATCTGTGTACAGTTGGTTGAGATTGGTAAGAATCTGCCCTGAAGATAATCAAGGTGTAACTGCCACAATGTAATAAGTTCTTATTAATGTAAAATAATCTCAGTTAAGGCCAAGTATACATCAAGTTTATAGTATTTGTCTTGACTCAACTTTGTCCCCAAGCCTAGCTTCTCCAATAAAAAGGGGAAAATATTAGATGCAGAAATGTCCACTACTGAACAGAATGTTACATTAAATTAGTCCTTTCCAGTAATTTTTTCTCATTATGTATTAAACAGCAAGTCCTACACTTTTATTTTGTAAAACAGTAATGTTGTCATTGAAATTAACTAATGCACATAGCAAGCGCGGCACATTTTATGGGAGAAAAAAAGATGCCCATATAGCAAGGAATTATCTGAACTAGCAGCATAACAGTTACTTAAATTCACTCACACTGCAGCAGGAGCTGGGCCTACATAATCAAAGTGAAGTGGAGAATTAAAGTAATTTGAGGTAATTCAGACCAGAAAAATTTACCCCAAAACCTTTCACCTAATTCTATCAATTATCTAATTGAAACAAACCTTAGAAAATTGGGGCTTGAGTTATTCTGATAATTGATTTAATTTTCATTTAGTTTTGTGTATGAAAATGCACCCACATTCATTCTACTTTGAACGTTTCTATTTAGTGACAAGCTAATAAAGCCCTCATCACTAAAACTGACATAATTTGTCACTTATTGTTTCTTCACATTGGCATATCCCAACCATATGGGTTCATTGGCATCGTCATAATACAGAGCTAAGGGGAAAGTTTCCATTTTCTACAACTTGAATTATGTAACTGGGTGTTGTTTTTTGGAGGCAAGGAAAGGAAAATTCTTACACTTCTGATATAAACTTGTTTATCAAAATTTTTTCTATGTCTGTTCTTTACAAAATGGTTTCTCACTTTTTCTATATATCTGGCATCTTGCTGGAGAAGCTGGAAAACTTTTGTGGGAGAGAAAAGGGCCAGGGGAGAGTTTCACTACTCAGTTCTGCTAATTCAACAAGAAAATATTGATAAACTGTGTTTACAGAACTCAAAAGATTCCACACAGTAAAAAACATACAATTCCCCACATTAAGTAAACCCTCTGAATTGGCAGCAGGAGCCCACTAGTTAGCCCTTCAGCTCTTGAAAGCAAAACATCATCCTCCTGCTTCCTTGCTCAGTCACTGGTAACTTTAAGCAATTCAGAAGCATCAACCATTTGCCTCCTCAGACTTTGCCACTAATAAGTACTGAAAGACTGTTCAGTCGAAACCTGTATCACAAACAGAAATACATAAGTACAGACATTGTAGGTGTTACTTCAGTTAACAATTATTTAGTGGAATTGTGCTGGGCCCTGGAGATGCAAGATAAACACAGTCCCTACCCTCTAAAAGTCTTCAGTGTAGTCAAGGAGAGAGGGAAGTAAACTGGAAACATTTTAATCCAAGCTGAGACTGTTTCAAGAGAGTAACTGATCATAGGGTACTAAGAAAACACACAAAGGGGCCCCTGAACCAGGCTCACCCTGCAGGTTGGGGAAGGCATTCCAGGCCATGGAATTGGGCTGAGTTTTAGGGCACTAGAACAACACTCATGGGTTATAAACAGGAAAATGAAATTATGAGATCACTCTGGCTGTGTGTCAAAGAAATTGGTGGGGAGTGGGAAGGATGGCAACAGCAGTTGCAGGAGGACCAACAACCAGGGTGTGATAGTGGTTCAGGTAAGAGTGGATGCCCTGGAAGATGAAGATAAGCAAAGAGTTGAGAAAGATATTAGGAGAGAGAATCAACAGGATTTGGTGATCAACTAGATGTATGCATTTTGGGGCAGAGGGTGAAGGAGGAGAGGGAGTTGCCCCAAAAGACTCCTTGGTTTCTGGCTGGGGCAGTTGGGTGGGTGGTGGCACCATTCACTGAGTCGTGAAATACAGGAAGGGGAGATGCTGAGCTGTTTTTGTTTTTTTAAAGATCATTTATTGAACCATTACTTATTGACAGCAAAACCTTTTCTATGACCTTGAGCTAACAACAGAAAGTTTAAGATGTCACTTAAGGCTCACAAAAATCAGAGATTTTATCCTGTAGCAAACATAACTGATACTTTAAAGGATACAGGATATTTAAAGGATGGAGGTAAAAATACTGGCAAAGCATAGAAAACTATGAGGTCATCAACACTCTAATGTAAGTAAAAAATATTTCTTAAATACAAATAATTGCGGATTCTTATTTATTCATTTCATAAATTCAGATTTTATCACCTCAGATTTTTTAAAATCAGGGTCTACTTCTAGTTATATTCACAGCTACCTTTAAAGTACATGAGAGAGAGTATTACTAATGCTATCTTTTTATTATCACTTTTAAATAGATTTGCAGTAAAATGGGTGTTTAAACAAATTACTACAAATACTGCTTGTTAGCTGAAAAGTAATGGAATATTCGCATGACTACAATAAATTTTTTTCTTAGAACATTTCTTTCTCTCACTTTGCTACTAACATTTATAGATCATGACTAAATCCTTAAAAATTAATTAGAACTCCCAACATGCATAGCAACATCCAGGCTGCAAAGTCATTAGTATTTTCAGACTTGCAGATGGTCACACTGACTAATGTTTCATTAAAGGTAGAAAATGAATGTGTCTTCTGGAGAGTCATTCATGACTGTGAACAATCAAAGTGTACCTGCAGACTAGTGGTCAGGATAATCTGACTACTCTCTTTGGCAGTCTCATTTGGAGAGAGAATGTTTATGGGGTCAAGTGGGATACAATTAAATATTCTGGGACAAGGCAGGGTAATAAAATCCACAATAAATCTGAAGGTTTGTTTTCCATTTGAAAAAGCAAGAGAGGAATAAATGTGAGAAACAAGGGCTCCTTAAGTCAAACGACAAGTACCACACTAAATGCCTCACCACCCATCCCAATCTCATGTGAAATTTATGATCGCAAAGTACAACAATTTTATTCAAGTTAACTTCTATATATTGAACATCCAATACGAGCTAGGTCTAGAGCTACCAGGATGAATACAGCCCAGTTTCTGACCTATGGAAACTCATAGTTCAGTGCAGGTGACAAGCATATTAATGGATAATTACCCAATAATGTAACTAAAGCTCTAATAGATGTGTGAAAAAAAGTACTGTAAGGTGGAGACAGAAAGTACAGGGACATGATTATGTCATGGAAATGGTGGCATGAGGTGAGCCTCTTCAAATCACCCCTGGAATTTACAACAAATTTATCAATTATAATTCCACAAAGGACTGACTCCCTGCGCTGCAGACAGGCAAGACTAAGAGACACGCAATTGAAAGCATCTAAAGGTAGGCAAATTGGGCGAGCCAGGGAGGAGGGAAGAAGGAAGTATGAAGACGCAGGCCATGTGGGCCACAAGATTCAGACTGGTGCTCAGAGCCCTGAGCTCCCTGCATTGCAGAGCTAGCACAGTCACAGGAGAGGGAAGAATTCAGGCTGTTGGCGCTCCCCTTATGGCCGACAGTTCTGCCTGAGGGATCAGCATATAACACGGCTGAACCCAAAGCTCACGGCAGAGACCTCGGAGCAAAGACTGAGGGAATAAGCGTGAGAACGGTGGTTTAAGCCCTCACTGCCAGTCAGAAGACAGATGACATAGGCACGGAGACTGGCTGACCCCTCCCCACCCTCCCAGAGCTCGCCCCAACTTACCTGCCCAGTGCTAGAAGTGGAATTGTAGCAGTTTCAGATCAAAAGAACAGAATATTTGCAGTTCTGAGAGCTGGGGCCCTGTAGCCATGGATTATTGGCCCAACTAGTTCTGGCGAAGGGAAGGGAGGCTTGGGTGCAGGATTGGCTGTGCTGGTGGTCCCCGCCATTGCTCAGAGCCATCTCTCACAACTCACCCTGCCCCTGCCCCCCACCTATCTCAGTGGATCCCTACAGGAGTAAACAGACCCACTGAAACACACAGGCTCTGAAACTGGTGCAGGAAGAGCTTTGGAACTTCAGAAGCTCTCCACAAACCCCCATGGAGGTGGTGCCCTGAGACCCAGGTGACCTGCTCACAGAGAAGAAGCCCACCTTCCAGGGAACCACCCCTCATTGTGTGAGAAGCTGCAACAGTGCAAAGAAAATATAGCACTACAGTATGAGAGAGAATAAAAGGCTGCAGTGGAACAAAAAATATAACACTCCACCAACACCTAGTGGAAAGCAAAAGAAAGACCTCTTCCTATAAATCTGTTGCAGAGCCCACTCCTGTAGATGTCTAGGAAGAGAAATAATAATTCATTAATTGTCATGAATAACCAAGGTAACAAGGCAGCTCAGAAAGAAAATGAAAAGTCTCCAGAAAATAAATTTAAAGGCATGGAAATATGTGACTTAAATGACAGAGAATTCAAGGTTACAATTCTGAAAAAAACTCAACAAGATGCAAGAAACCACGGATAGGCAGTTTACTGAACTCCAAAACATAATCAATGGACAAAATGAACATTTTACCAAAGGGACTGAAAGTTTAAAATAGAACCAAATAGAATTTCTGTAGATTAAAATCTCAATAAAAGAAATGAAGAATGAAACAGCCAGCTTAGGTAATAGAGCTGACCAGATGGAGGAAAGAATCAGTGACATCAAAGATAGAAATCTGGAAATGTCACAGATGGAAGAAGAGAGAGACTTGAGAATTAAAAGAAATGAAAGAACTCTATAAGAACTTTCTGACTCTATCAGAAAGAGCAACATAAGAATAATGGGCATACCAGAAGGAGAAGCAAGGGAGAAGGGAACAGAGAGTATATTCAAACAAGTAGTTGATGAAAACTTCCCAAACTTGAGGAAAGAACTGGATCCTCGAATCTGAGAAGCAAATAGAACATCTAACTACCTCAATCTCAACAGACCTTCTCCAAGGCACTTTGTATTGAAGCTGTCAAAAATGAATGGCAAAGAAAGAATCCTGAAGGCAGCCAGAGAAAAGAAGACGGTAACCTACAAGGAAAGTCCAATAAATTCTCATCAAAAATTTCAGCCAAACTCTACAACCAGGAGAGAGTGGAATCAAATATCCAAACTATTGAAACAGAGAAATTATGAGTCAAGAATAATATATTCAGCAAAGATGTCCTTTAGATATAAAGGAGGGATAAAGAACTTTCCAGACATACAGAAACTGAGGGAATTTCCTAACACATGACCTGCACTACAAGAAATACTTAAGAAGGCTATTTGACCTGAAACAAACAAACAAAAATAATAATACAAAACCATGAGTAGTATTATGAACAGACAGACAGAAGCAGGAAATGGCAACCCCTCCACCAAATAGGACACTATACACTTAAATATAACATACATGGTAAAGAAGAAAAAAAAACACTTAGAAAAAAAAAGAGGAAAAAGAACTTGCTACTGCAGGGCACAAATCAACTCACAGCATAAACAGGGATAATTTGTGACAACAAAAACGTAATAGGGGAGAGAGTGAAGGTCTACACTGGAAAAAGGGAATGGAGAAAGGAAGCATCCTGAAGAAAATGGAATACTCTAAATGTGAAACATTCTTTTACATAAACTTAATGGAAACCACTAAAAAAAAATCCAAACTGAAATATATAACCTAAAAAAGGAAGAAACAAAGGGAAAAATCATAGAATACCACCACACTGAAATAATAGACAGCAACAAAAAAGAAAAAAAGCAATGGAGACACCGTCCTACCAGAAAATAAAAGATAGAATGATAGGAAGTCCTCACATGCCAATAATCACTCTAAATGTAAAGGGACTGAACTCACCAATAGAAAGGCACAGAATAGCACATTCTATCAAAAACAAAACCCAACCATATGCTGCCTGCAAGAGACACATCTCAGCTACAAGGACAAATATAGACTCAAAGTGAAAGGGTGAAAATTGACATTCCAAGGAAATGATATTCAGAGAAAAGCAGATATAGCCATACTGATATCAGATGAAATAGACTTCAGCATAAATGGTAACAAGAGACTTAGATGGACATTTCATAATGATAAAAGGGACTATACAACAAGAAAACATAACAGTCATTAATATTTATGCCCCCAATCAGGGAGCACCAAAATATACAAAGCAACTACTAACAGAACTAAGGGGAGAAATTGACCAAAACACAATTACAGTAGGGGATCTAAATACATCATTGACAGCTATGGATAGCTCATCCAACAGAAAATAAAGAAAGAAATATAAGCCCAAAATGACACATTAGATGAAATGGACATAACTGACATTTATAGAGTACTTCATCTTAGAACATCAGACTATACATTCTTTTCTAGTGTACATGGAATGGTCTCAAGGATAGACTATACATTGGGACATAAAACTAGCCTCAGCAAAATTAAGAAGACTGAAATCAAACCAAGCCTACTCTCTGATCACAAGGGTTTAAAATTGAATATCAACTGCAAAAAGAAAGCAGAAAACACCACAAATATGTGGAGATTAAACAACATACTTTTAAAGAATGACTGTGTCAAAGAAGATATAAGAGATAGGATCCAAAGATACACAGAAACAAATGAGAATGAAAATACATCCTACCAAAATTTTTGGGATGCAGCAAAAGCAGTTTTAAGAGGGAAATTTATATCACTACTGGCCTATCTCAAGAAACAAGAAAAATTCCAGATAAATAACCTCATGTTACAACTTAAAGAACAAGAAAAAAAAGAAAATGAAACACAAAGTCAGCAGAAGGAAGGAAATAATAAAAATCAAGGCAGAACTAAATGAAACAGAGAACAAAAAGACCGTAGAAAAAATTAATGGAACCAAGAGCTGGTTCTTTGAAAAGATTATTAATATTGACAAACTTTTGGCTAGACTCACTAAGATACAATGAGAAAAGACACAAATGAACAAAATCAAAAATGAAAGAGGGGAAGTAACCACAGATGCCACGGAAATACAAAGGATCATCCACGAATACTATGAAAGACTATATGCCACCAAATTCAATAACCAGAAGAAATGGACATGTTCTTAGAAACATATAGCCCTCCTAGGCTGAAGCACGAAGGACAGGAAAATCTAAATAGACCAATCAACAGTAAGGAAATTGAATCAGTCATCCAAAACCTTCCCAAAAGCAAAAGTCCAGGACCAGATGGCTTCACTAGTGAACCCTACCAAACATTCAAAGAGGATCTAATACCTGTCCTACACAAACTCTTCCAAAAAATTGAAGAAGAGGCAATACTCCCTAACTCATTTTACCCTGATTCCAAAACCTGGTAAGGATAACACACAAAAAAGAAAATTACAGACCAATATTTCAGATGACTACAGATGCAAAAATCCTAAACAAAATTCTAGCAAATCAAATACAATGCATTAAATGATGCATTAAAAACACTATACATCACAACCAAGTGGGGTCATCCCAGAAGCACAAGGATGGTTCAATATATGCAAATTGATCAATGTGATACACCACATGAACAAAATAAAGGACAAAAATCATATGATTATATCAATAGATGCAGAAAAAGCGTTTGACAAGATACAACATCCATTGATGATTCAAACATTTAATAAAATGGGTATAGAAGGAAAACATCTTAACATAATAAAGGCCATATATGACAACCCTCAGCTAATATCATAATTAACGGTGAAAAACTGAAGCCCTCTGCTCTGCATTCAGGAACATGACAGGGTTGTCTCCTATCACCTCTGTTTTTCAACAAAGTATTGGGAGTCCTAGCCAGAGCAATCAGGAAAGAGAAGGAAATAAAAGGTATCCAAATTGGGAATGAAGAAGTTAAATTGTCACTTTTTGCAGATGACATGATGCTGTATATAGAAAACCCTAAAGACTCCACCAAAAAGCTATCAGAAACAATAAACAAATACAGTAAAGTTGCCAGCTACAAATCAATGTACAAAAGTCCATTGCATTCCTATATACTAACAATGAAATCTCAGAAAAAGAAATTAAAAATAAAATTCCTTATGCAATTGCAACAAAAAGAATAAAATACCTAGAAATAAATTTAACCAACTATGTGAAAGACCTATACACTGAAAACTATAAGACATCTTTTAAAGAAATTGAAGAAGACACAAAGAAATGGAAAAACATTCAGTGTTAATGGATTGCAGGAATAAACATAGTTAAAATGGCCATATTACCCAAAGCAATATACAGATTTAATGAAATCCCCATCAAAATCCCAATGGCATTTTTTTAAAGAAATAGAAGAAAAAATCCTCAGATTTGTATGAAACAAGACTCCAAATAACTAAAGCAATCCTAAGAAAAAAGAACAATGCTGGAGGTATCAGACTCCCTAACTTCAGCTTGTACTACAGGACAACAATAATCAAAACAGTATGGTATTGACAGAAAAACAGACACACAGACCAATGGATTAGAATTGAGAACCCAGAAATAAACCCACATAAATATGAACTGATAATTTTTTACAAGAAGCGAAAAACATACAATGGAGAAAACAACGCCTCTTCAATAAGTGGTGCTTGGAGAATTGGAAAGCCACATGCAAAAGAATGAAACTAAACTGCTATCTGTCACCATATACCAAAATTAACTCAAAATGGATCAAAGACCTAAACATAAGACCTGAAACAATTAACTGCATAGAAGAAAATATAGGTACTAAACTTACAGACCTTGGGTTCAAGGAGCATTTTATGAATTGGACTTCAAAGCTAAGGGGAGTAAAAGCTAAAATAAAGGAATGTGACTATATCAAACTGAAAAGCTTCTGCACAGCAAAAGAAACCATTGACAAAATAAAGAGGCAGCCAACCAAATGGAGAAGATTTTTGCAAACAACACCTCTGATAAGTGGCTAATTGAATGAAACCAGCTCGCTCAACCAAACGCCCCTGGCTCGTCAGCCAGGAGCTCATCAAATGGGTCCCTGAGAGGATTGGGTGGGAGACGAGAAATAATCAGAAGAGAGACAAAGTGCAGGGACAGGAGGGACTCAGTCTGCTGGTGGCAAACTGAGACCTTGTTTATTGGGCATGCAAGATTCTTAAGGGGAAACAATTTCATCATTTTAGGGAGCGATTCCCTAAAGCTAAAACTCATGGGCTAAGGAGAAACAATTTCTCCTCAGCAACAAGCTATGTTATACACAATATAAACCAGTGATATAGCTAGGCAAGGTTAAACTGAGGCAAATAGAAACTGTCAACAAGTCCACAGTAGAAAGTCCCAAACCTGTGATGCAGGTCCATGGTGGAAAGTCCCAGAGTGGTGATGTATGTTGAAGCTGCAAGTCCATAGTCCATGAGCAACTGAGTCCCTTAGTCCATAAGCTTTTCCTGTCAGCAAGCTGGGAGGATCTTTACAATCACAGCATTTATCTACTCTGATATTTTGACCAGGTCTTCTGCTATGTTGTGTTTTCAACATGTGTGTTTTGTGTGGCAATTGCACAACTAAATGTAAATATCCAGTACATAGCTGGACACATAGCCTTAAGTACAGAAAGGAGGACAAGTATAGGTTTTCCACAACTCGGGGACAGTTGACATGGTTAGAATGCACGTGTAGTTTAAGAAAGTGAGTGGAATAAGACAAAAATGGAAAGCCATAGCATAGGACTCTGAGAAATGCTGATATTTATGGGGTAAGAGAAAGGAAAAACAGGGGAAAGTATAGGGAAATTCGAGATATGTTGTCGCAAAAGGCACAAAGGAAAAACTTTCAGTGTTAATCTTAAAATGAAGTTGCATAGGAGGACTGAATTGGAAGAAAAAGCTATGGCTTCAAGCTTTTAGATATCACTGGATATCTTTGGGGGTAACGGAGGAGGAAGTCAAAGGACCTGGATTCAAAAGAGAATAATAGATGGTGAAAAGTAGAGCCAGCAGCTGCAGAGATCACTTCCTTTCACCAAATGAACCTTGTGACTAACCTTGTAGAGGGCCTTGTGAAATAGTTGCCAACCACTCAATCTAGGGGTTTGGCCAAGAACTGAAAGAAATGTAATCCTCTGTTGAGGGAGCAGCATTGATATCTTTGAGCTATTAGGGAAGACTTTGAAAGATGAGTGAAATTAGAAAGAGTATGAATAGAAAACTCATATTGTATTGTTTCTATCTTCTTTGCAACACAGGAAGACAAATGAGTGAGAGAGCTATGCGAGCAGGAGAGCACATGTGTGACATGGAGAGTTGCAGGGAGGTTAGAAACAACCATTGGGGAATGTGTGGACAAGGATCAACAGGAGAAAGAATAAAAAGGAACAGAAAATGGACTCATATTCACAGCATCCCTAGTATGTCCCAGGCACCATTCAAGTGACTTGTCAGACAAATAGCCTCAGTGATTTTTTTAAAAGGAGGAGTTTTCTCAAATTAAAATGTGTTCATGGGCCAGCCGAGTGGCTCAGTTGGTTAAGAGCATGAGCTCTGAGCAACAGGGTTGCTACTTCAATTCCCACATGGGCCAGTGAGCTGTGCCCGAGCTGAGCTGCCAAAAGGTGGCAGGATGGCTCAGCTGGGGAGAGCACGTGCTCCTAATAACAAGGTTGCCAGTTGGACACCCGCATGGAATGGTGGGCTGTGCCCAACCACAACTAAAGATTGAACACAGCATCTTGAGCTTGAACTGAGCTGCCCTGATCTGCCATCAGGTGGCCAGATGGCTCAGTGGTTAGAGTGTGCACTCTTAGCAACAAGGTTTCTGGTTCGACTCCTGCATGGGATGGTGGGCTATGCCCACCCGCAACTAAAATTGAACATGACACCTTGAGCTGAGTGGCTGCAAGCTGCCAACGGGCAGCCAGATGGTTACTGGACTTGGAGCTGCGCAAGCTGCAACCTTCACAACTAAGATTAAAGGACAACAACTTGGCTGTTTCCCTTCCCCAATTCCTCAACACTGTTCCCCTTCCCCAATTCTCCAATAAGATCTTAAAAAAATGTATTCATACTTTCTTACAGGAATGGTCTGCCTCCAGGAAGCAGGAGGATAGACAGAGGGTAATGAGGCTGATTTAGGGACAGAGACATGCACCACAGAATAGTAAGGGGGAACTAAAGTTGTAATTTATAGAGTCCAGACTACTTAGACTTAATTTTGGGCAGGAAAATGTTAATAAACATTATGAAATTAAAAAAAAAAAGCAAAGTAAGTAGAAGGTGAAAGGCCAGTCTAATGTGGTTGGGAAATGGCAGTTGGAGGCAAGAGTGGAAATTGTGCTTAATGGAGGAAAACTAAGTGTAAGATCTCAGAAGACGAATATTTGTTTCATGGGGTTGGGATTCAGGGAGTCACCAGTGTGGTAGGTGACTAATGGAGCATGGAGTTTGGGCTTAATGGCACTGATGATAGGATGCCACTGTGTTTGCTAAAGTCATCAAAAGCATACCAAAAAGGAGAGAAACAACAACAAGTCACCAAAATAATAGAGGAAAATAACCCCCACTTGGGGGTGAACATGTAGCTAATGTTTATAATTTAAGAAAACCCACAGGGCTGACCGAGTGGCTCGTTGGTTAAGAGTTGGCTTAAGAGCACAAGCTCTGAGCAACAGGGCCGCCGGTTCAATTCCCACATGGGCCAGTGACACTGTGCCCGAGATGAGCTGTCGACCTGGCAACAGGTGGCAGGACGGCTCAGCTGGTGTAACAAGATTGCCTGTTCAATGGTGGGCTACACCCACCCGCAACTAAGACTGAACTCAGCATCTTGAGCTGAGCTGCCGCCCGCATGGCTCAGTGGCTAGAGCGTGCACTCTTAACAAGGCTGCTGGTTCGACTCCCACATGGGATGGTGGCTATGCCCACCCGCAACTAAGATTGAACACAGCACCTTGAGCTTAGAGGCCATGAGCTGCCAACAGGAAGCCAGATGGGAACTGGCACCCTCCACAACAAAGATTGAAGAACAGCAACTTGGCTGGTCCCCTTCCCCAATTCCCCAACACTGTTCCCCTCCCCCAATTCCCCAATTAAAAAAAAAACTTTAAAAAAAAAGAAACTAGACCAAGGAGAGAAAATTAACCCTAAACCCAAATCAAGCAGAAAAAAGGAAGAAATAAAGAATAGAGTGTAAATTAATTAAAATAGAGAATTGAAAAACAGTGCAGAAAAATCAACAAATCAAAAGGTTATTGTTACAAATGATCAACAAAAAAAAATGTTAAAAAAGATCGACAAAACTTTAACTAGACTGACAAAGAGGAAAAAAGAAGGCCCAAATTATTAAAATTAAGAGTGAAAGGGGCCGGCCGAGTGGCTCAGTTTATTAAGAGCTCGCTCAAGAGTGCAAGCTCTGAGCAACAGCAGTTTGATGCCCGGCCCAAGCTGAGCTGCCGCTGAGCTGCCAACAGGTGGCAGGATGGCTCAGCTAAAAACAAAACAAAACAAAAAGAGTGAAAGATGGGATATTACTACCTACCTTACAGCAATAAAAAGTTATAAAACTATGAACAACTGTATGCCAATAAATTAGACAACCTAGATAAAATGGAAACATTCCTGCAAAGAACACAAAGTATCAAAATTAATTCAAGAAGAAATAGAAAATTGGAAGAAACCTATAACAAGTAAAGAGATTGAATTAGTAATGTAAAAAAGAAGCCCAGATGTCTTCACTGGTGAATTCTGCCAATTGTTTAAAAAAGTTCACACCAAATCCTCACAAACTCCTCCAAAAAATGGAAGTGGAGAGAACACTTGCCAGCTCATTTGTTGAGAACATTATTAACCTAACACCAAATCCAGACAAAGGCATCGCAACAAAAGAAGCCACAGACCAATATCTCTTGTCAATATAGATGCAAAAATCCTCAACAAAATATTAGTAAACCAAATTTAGCAGCATATTAAAAGGATGTTTATACCATGACTAAATGGGATTTACCCAACGAATGCAAAAGTGTTTCAATGTATAAAAATAAATATAATACAACATATGAAGAGATTAAAGGACAAAAATCACAGGATCATCTCAATAAATGCATTTGGAAAAGCATTTAACAAACTCTAACACCCTCTCAGATAAAATCACTCAATAAACTGGGAATACAAGAAAATTTCCTCAACCAGAAAAAGGCCATCTATGATCATACTTAATTATGAAAGTCTTAAAGCTTTCCCCTTAAGAACAGGACCAAAACAAATATGTTCACTCTTGCCAGTTCTATTCAACATTTTACTGGAGATCCTAGTCTAGACATTAAGGCAAGAAAATGAAATAAAGGGTATGCATATTATAAAGTAAGTACCAAAACAATCTCTATTTATAGATATCATGGTGTGGTGTGGTGTGGGGTGTGTGTGTGTGTGTGTGTGTGTGTGTGTGTGTGTGTGGTGTAACATTTTCATTTATATCTCTGATTTGGTAGTAAAGTCATAAAATAGTCATAAGATAGTTAAAAATACACTTGACACTCAAAATGTTGAAAAATTTCCTTTACAAATTTTTGTATCAAGGTGGTAGCCAACTTATTTATTACACCAGAAATTAGTCCATCATTAGTGTTTTGTATAGTAAGTTTGTTGTTGATGCCCGATCCTTCTAAAGAAGGAGGAAAAACACAAGGCCTGTAAACACCAGTTGCTTTGGGAACACTTAATTCTTATTAGATAATAGAAACCAGTAAAAAGCTTATGCGTTGAAAATATTGAATGCTTAACTTTTGGCATATTGGAAGCCAGCAAGACAAAAACTGCTCAAGTATTAGAAAATATTTAAAACATACTCTTGGTATCAATATAATTTAAAATATTTTTGAGTGTTCTCTTACCTGTTGTATTGCCATTTAAAAAAAAGTGTTCTGACCTGAATAAAATTTTTTAAAAAATTAAAATTGAAGAATCTCTTACATTTTACCCCTCACAGTTTTTTTTTAATCTTTTTTTTTAAAAGATTTTTATTGGGGAATTGGGGGGATGGGAACAGTGCTGGGGAATTGGGGGAAGGGGAACAGACAAGTTGCTGTTGTTTTGTTCTTCAGTCTAGTTGTGGAGGACGTTGCTTCACTGGCCCAAGTTGGCACCGTCATTGCGCTCTTCTCTGGCGAGGCAGATCAGTCACCGGCTTCTGGACGGCCGCTCACTGCAGCTGCTGGCCGCTCACGCTGGCTGCTGGCTGCTCACGCTGGCTGCTGGCCGCTCACGCTGGCTGCTGGCTACACACGGTAGCCCATGGCAACCCACTGCCACAGGTGCTGCAGCCTACGCCGTCGCCTACACCGTCGCCGGCGACTCAAGGCAGCCCAGCTCCAGGTTGAGATGTTGTTCAGCATCTTAGCTGTGGAGGGCAGTGTCACTGGCCCTCATATGTGGGATCCGAACCGGGGCCCTCTGGCGTCCCAAGCCAGTTCTTAACCATCGCGCCACTCGGCCGGCCCTACCCCTCACAGTTTTGAGGGTATATTTTTTAAACAAAAAAAGATACTTTAAAAAAAAAACTAAAACTATTGGTCTAGACCACATATATATTATTTACACTAATACACATCTCCAAAATTCCTATATTGCTACTTTCTGGACCTCAGTAAAATTTATTTCCATTCTGACTTCCTCTATCCTCTAGTCCACTGTGTTTATGTAGGTATACATGTATACCTTCTAATTGTAGTCAGTAAAAATACACATGAACTTGAACCTGCCATTCATTTAAAAGGTTAGAAACTTGTAGTTTGATGTCAGAAACAGAATGGAATGAGTATATTTGCAGTAAAAACTTTAAAGTACATTTTAATAGAAATCATCTTCTGGGAGTCAAATGAGAAATATGCTTTTTTTCTCTGAAGTGAAAGAAGTATACTCAAGGCACCAACCCAACACTGACGTGGAAGCAGGTCTTGGAGATTTTCCTGTAAGTGGACCCTCTCACCCCTTGGCCCAGACCCTGATAAATGTACTGTTATCTTTGCCTCTGAGTTCTTTCAGGTGTTTCATAAAGTGTAAGGCTAAAAACAAAAACAAAAAAGTAGCATTTTCCAAGCCCAAAGGGGAAATAATCACCAGGAATCTTCAAATAATGAGCATTAGTTATAGGATAGAAAACAGCAAATGCACCAAGGAAAACATGCCAGAACAAGGTGCAGGCCCATCCAGCATCAACATAGAGACTTTTTGTTTGTTTTGACCTTGGGTTGCCAAGACAAGAAGTTTTTGTTTGTTTTTGTGACTTTAAAACGTTTTTCCCTTTACTCAATGGACTAAAGAATTGCTTAGCTCAAGTTAAAAAAAAACTCTCAATATTTTATAAGTGACCTAAGAGTGGCATGGTGGCAGTAGGAGTCAATGCTGAATTCTTGGCCTCAGAATCCAAAGTTTACCATCTAGTTCCCTCTGACTCCATGATCGCTTGGGGGTTCAATTTCTGAGGGCTAGACCAGGTTATCTTCAAGGACCTTTCACTGCTGGAGAGTAATCTTTATCTTTTGTAACAGTTAAACTGTGAGAGGATCTTCTTACAACCAGTAATAAAATGGGAAGAAAGGGTTGGGAGAACAGAAGTACGTGTGCACACACATGCACACACACACACACACACACACACACACACACCAACAGCATCAGCTCAGGCTGTACACAAATAGTTCCAGTGTACATAGTGATCATAGTGGGAAAAATACAGTGTGTACACTAGTCCAGGGATGAGTGATTGGAAGGGGTGGTGACAGAAGGTGGTTGGGAAAATAAAAAATGAGCTCTTTCCTTGCCTGGAAATGTAATAAAGTTTTCATCAGACTTTTTTGAACCAAAACTTGTTGCAAAGCCAACTGAATTTTGTATCCAGCATAGCAACAATATTCCCTTTTAACTTTTACCCATATGCCTGCAGACTCCATGAGAGAAATCTTATAAAAGATAAAAAATGGGCCAGCCTAGTGGTACGTTGGTTAAGAGTTGACTTGGGACACCAGCTCTAAGCAGCAGGGCCTCGGTTCGGATCCCACATGTGGGCCAGTGACACTGTGCCCTCTACAGCTAAGATGGTGAACAACAGCTCGACCTGGAGCTGGGCTGCCGTGAGTCGCCGGTGGCGGCATAGGCTGCAGTGGGGCTGGCTGGCAGCGGGCGTGAGCTTTCGTGATCTGCCGTGAGCTGCCATGAGCGGCAAGCGACTGCCTCACCTGGGAAGAGCACAATGATAATACCAACATGAGCCAGTGAAGGGACGTCCTCCACAACTAGACTGAAGAACAAAAGGACAGCAACTTGTCTGTTCCCCTTACCTGATTCCCCAGTGCTGTTCCCCTCCCCCAATTCTCCAATAAAATGTTTTTTTAAAAAAAGATAAAAAATATTCCATAGGTAACTTGATATCTCATAAGTTTTCTGTTTCTTAGAACTCTTCAAATAAAGTCATTCCTGCTACTCTGTGCCACTTTGTTCTCTCTTCACAGGTGTCACAGTCACCTCCCCATTGACGCTTTTGGTCCCACTAACTGACATCAAACTTCTCCGCTCCTTCTGATTTAGCTTGTGTTCCACTATTGTAACTCTAAACCTGCCCACAGAGAGGATGGCGACCTGTCCTTGGTGCCTTGGGCAGTTTTCTTAAGACTTGTTGGTGGGTTTTATGAAGTGCCACTGCTTGTGCCTACAACAATGACACACATCCCTCTTGAAAGCACCACCCACTGTATGCAGATGGTGGCCACTGATGTACTTCTCTGAGGTGCCATCTGGTAACAAGGGCTCAGGGCTCACAGGTGGGCTCACAGGAGTGCTAGGAGTCATGGGGCTTTCAGGACCACACAAGCTGTTATCTGCTACCATTGCCTTTAAAACATCAGCATTTGTTTCAGTTTTCATGGCATCATGGACAATTTACCCAACGGTGTCACTATTTTCATTTATACTGTCATTCAACTCTAAGTTTTCAACCTTTTCCTCTTCCATGACTTGCTGGACTTCTGTTGTACGATGATAGCCTTTCTTCTTAAGCAGGTGGCAGGTGAGGACGCCAAAGAAACCCATGACGAAGAACACAAGGACAAGTGCAGAGATGATGTATGCTGGGTGTCCACTCCCAGTACTGTTAGTAGGCTGCAGTGTTGTCTCTGTTCGGGAGTGCAATGTGCAGCTGCCACCATTGTTAGACTGCTGGATATTATAAAACACTAAAACATCCAGATGGAAGAGATGCATAAGGCAAGATATAAGGAAAGGGCAAGAAACTTCTATGCTCGCCTGTGCTCACTCGCCACTCTCCCCTCATCGCCACACGTTCACCAACCTGGAAGCCTAGATAGCATAGTCTTGAACAGGGGTCAGCAAACTTTTGACACGGAAGAGCCGCCAGGAGTCAGCAAACTGTGGCTCGCGAGTCACATGCAGCTCTTTGGGGACATACATGTGGTTCTGAAGTAAAATTGAAAACGAAAATAAAACTATCATAGTTTCATTTATAAAATTTTAAATGATATTATTCACATAATGGTGATTATGTAAAAATATATTTATGGCTCTCAAATAATTTTTAAATTGTTGTGAGGAACAGGGTTGGCTCTTCCAGGGATTGGCAAACTTCTGAGACGGAACGTACCAAAAGAGCCGTATGTGGCTCGCAAGCCGCAGTTTGCCGACCCCTGGTTTTGAATATGGAAAATCCTAATAATCCAATTAAAAAACTATTAGAGCTACAAAAGGAGTTCAGCAAGTTTGTAAGACACACAATTAATATACAATAATCTGTTGTATTTCCATACAGTGTCAACAAACAATCTGAAAATGAAATTAAGAAAATAACAGAATTTACATTAGCTTTAAAAGAATAAAATATTTTAAATCAAATTTATCAGAGGAAGTGCAAGATATGTTCACTGAAAACTACAAAACAGTTTTGAAAGAAATTAAAATACTAAATGAATGAAAAGATGTGATATGTTCATGGACTGGAAGACTGAATGTTCTTAAGATGGCAATGCTCTCCAAATTGATCTATAGATTCAACACAATCCCTATTGAAACCTTAGCTTCTTTTTCTTTTTTTGCAGAAATTCACAAGCTGATCTGAGAATTCATATGAAAATTTAATGGACCTAGAATAGACAAAACAATCTTGAAAAAAAAAGTTGGAGAGCTCACTCTTTCTGATTTAAAAACTTAGTACAAACCTACAGTAATCAAACCAGTGTGGTACTTGCAACAGGATAAACATATAGATGAATGGAATCAATTGAGGGTTCAGAAATAAACTCTCAAATTTACAGTCAATTTATTTTTGACATGGGTGCCAAGACAAGTCAAAGGGGAAAGAACAGCCTTTTCAAAAAACAGTGCTGGGACAATTGGATATCCACATGAACAAGAATGAAGTTGGACCCCTACATACCACGATATACAAAAGTTAACTCCAAATGGATCAAAGACCTAACTGTAAGAGCTAAAATTGCAAGACTCCTAGAAGAAAGCATAGGAGAAAATTGTTCAAAACTTTAAATTAGCAACTTTTTCCTATATATGACACCCAAAGCATAATATACACAACAAAATAAAAAATAAATAAATTGAATGCTAGCAAAATTAAAAATCTTTTGAGCTTCAAACAACACCATCAAGAAAGTGAAAAGGCAACCTACAGAATGGCAGAAAATACAAGTATGTGCAAATCATATATCAGATAAGAGGTTTGTATTCAGAATATATAAAAATGTATAACTCAACAATAAAATTATAAATAAACCAATTAAAAATGGGCAAGAACTTGGCTAGACAATTTCTCCAAAGAAGATATACAAATATTCAAGAGCACATGCGAAGATGCACATTAGTCATTAAGGCAATGCTAAATCAAAACCACAATAAGATAACAACTTACTTTCCCAGAATGGCTGTAATAAAAAATTTAACAGATAGTAACAACTATTGGCAAGGATGTGGAGAAACTGTAATCCATTATACATTGCTGATAGGAATGTAACATTTTTCAACTGCTGTAGAAAACAGTTTGGCAGTTCCTCAACCAGTTCAACATAGAATTACCATATGACACAGCAGTTCCACCCTGGGCATATACCCAAAATAATTGAAAACAGGCCTTCAAAAAAATACTTGCACATGAATGTTCACAGCAGCATTATTCACAATAGTCAAAAAATAGAAACAATCCAAATGTCATTGACTGGTGAATGTGTAAATAAAAGGTGGTATACAATGGAATACTGCTCAGTTATAAAAAGAAGAAATGAAGTATGATTTATTATGTAATGTGGATGAATCTTAAAAACATTAGACTAGTCAGAGAAGCCAGCCACAAAAGATGACATATTGTATGATTCCATTTATATGAAAGAACTAGAATAAACAAACAAGTTTATATTGACAGAAAGTAGATTAGTGGTTGTCAAGGTTTTGAGGAAGGTATGGAGAGCAACTGCTTAATGGGTGCAGGATTTCCTTTTGAGGTGATGAAAATATTCTGGAATTAGATCATTGTGACGGTTGCATAGCTTTGTGAATATAATAAAAACTACGGAACTGTACACTTTAAGTGAGTAAATTTTATGGCATAAGAATGATATCTCAATAAAGAGCAATTAACATAAATAAAACCTGAATTCCAAAGAGAGTCAGAGGTAATTCTAAACCTCCCCTCCCACTATAAACACATACACCTGTGGTTTAAAAATAAATAATAAAAAATACAATAATTGCGTTAAGTAAATGGTCTGAGAAAGGTCACTTGTGAGCAAAGTCAAGTTTCAGTTAGGAGAAGCCAGTGAAGGGAAGAGCAGAGTAAAGTGTTGGTGATGCAAAGGGACTATGCACAATATGAAGCAGGAATCGCATAAAGTCCAGAGGGTGATGCTAGTGAAAAATCTCCTTTATGGAAAGTAGGAGGGAACAGGTGAAGTTGCAGGCTTAAAGAGGCACTCTGGGGTAAGTGCGCAGACTGGGTTCAGGAAAAGCAGAGATGAGGTGTTGACAGGAGGCACATGGTCAGGGCTGAGAAAATGAGAGTTCAGGGAAGGTAGAGTAAGAACCTGGGAAAGAAGGCAGGGGAAGGAAAGCAGCATGCACCCCCCAGAGGCAAGGAGAAGACAAATAGCAGTTACTGCTCCGAATGCTGAAAGAGTGTTACTATAGATTGCAGAGGCAGATAGGTAAGCCCAAGGAAAACTTCACAGGAAGTATGGCACAGTGCCCTGAAGGGTGGCTTCTCAATTTTGCACTGGTTGAGAATTCCTAGCAGCCACCTCTAGGCTTGCTATACCTGTTTCAGAGTGTGAGAAAGACAACAAGTAAAAATGTGATCAAGTATCCAATAATTTACGAGGTTCAGTCAAGAAACAGGTAGGCGGGCCGGCCGAGTGGCCCGATGGTTAAGAACTGGCTTGGGATGCCAGAGGGCCCCGGTTCGGATCCCACATATGAGGGCCAGTGACACTGCCCACCACAGCTGAGATGCTGAACAACAGCTCGACCAGGAGCTGGGCTGCTGTGAGTCGCCAGCGACGGTGTAGGCTGCAGCCCCTGTGGCAGTGGGTTGCC
>NW_017732083.1:379345-382762 GCF_001890085.2 Hipposideros armiger
CGTCTCCGGCGACTCACGGCAGCCCAGCTACAGGTTGAGCTGTTGTTCAGCATCTTAGCTGTGGAGGGCAGTGTCACTGGCCCTCATATGTGAGATCCAAACTGGGGCCCTCTGGCGTCCCAAGCCAGCTCTTAACCATCACATCACTCGGCCGGCCCTATGTATATTATTTATTGCCTCTCCTTTGCTACTAGAATGCAAGCTCCATGTGAACAGAAATCTCTGTCATTTTTGTTCAATGATGTATTTCCAGCATCTGACATAGAGCTTGACACATGATAGACACTCAAAAATATTTGTTGAACAAATTAATGTATCACATGTTATATAGCTGGCTTCATGTACTTTTGACAGTTATGTGATGTTCACAAGCATCACATCATTTGAGAGTTCAGAATGTTGAAATTCTTCCTCCCTTTTCCTTGAGACCATCCCCATTGTACATCTGTAATGCCAAGCTCTTTATTTGAAAATAGATGTATCCAATTCCAGGTAATGAGTAAAGGACTAAATATAGATTTAAAATCAAAAGAAAATGAACTCTCTTCTCCAGTGGAGGAAAATACAGTCAAAGCTGGATAAAACAAGAAAAACCAGGAATGATGGCACAGCATATTTGTAGATGTTTGCAGAAGGGAATAAGGTGTTAGCCTTTCTATACTCAGATAAAAATACATTGACAGTTAGGCGGGAAGGCTTTTATGTAATTAGTGACAAGATAGAAGAAACATCCTAGGCAATTATCCCAGAAGAGTCTTCAAGAAAACTTAATGTAAATATCTTACTGCCGTGGTTAGCAGAATGAACCTTATTCTGAATGACATAAATCTCCCTGATAAAGAAAACCATGGAGGAGATTTCCTGTTGCTTCTTGGAATGAAGAATTCACAAGGAAGAGGTGGGTTGGACACTGAAATGTTACAATTTGGGGAATATTCCACGGGTTTGTGATGACTGCGTGGGAGGCAGTTTAATGTAGTGAAAAGAACATGGGCCTTGGGGTCAGTGGAGGCATTTAATCCTGGCTCTGCCACTTATGTTTCTATCTTGATCATAGTCAGAGGAGAAAAAAGGAAGAGTGCCTCTTAACTTAGAGAAATGCAGCTTCATAGCTTATAATAATGGAGGTGGCCTCAGGTAATTTCTTGTTTAGATAGGAAAAAAAATGAAGCCAGCACTAGACAGTGTAATGATCTATATCAATGCAAACTATTTATACCCATTATGGTGGTATCCAGTAATGCTTCAAAGATCATAAACCAGTTCCATGAGTACTTCATACAATCAGGTTAAGATGTTCAGTGGCATCAGAGAGGAGGTGTGAGAGATGTTAAATATAAACATGAACTAAGACTTCTGAAAGCCTCTAAGCCTTCCCAGGAGCACTTGCTCACCAACTGTATGATGCAATTAGATTCTGTGTGAATTAAAGAATATTAAATTATTTAACAAAAACAAATTCTATAAAAGTGTTGACAGGGCCGGCCAAGTGGCTCAGTTGGTTAAGAGTTAGCTTAACAGCGCAAACTCTGAGCAACAGGGCTGCCAGTTCGATTCCCACAAGGGCCAGTGATGCTCCACCTGAGCTGAGCTGTCACTGAGCTGCCAATAGTTGGCAGGATGGCTAAGCTGCTGAGAGCACGTGCTCCTAACAACAAGATTGCCTATTCCATGGTGGGCTATGCCCGCCCGCAACCAAGACTGAACTCGGCACCTTGAGCTGAGCTGCCGCCTGGCTGGTTCAGTAGATAGAACGTGCACTCTTAACAACAAGGCTGCTGGTTCGACTCCCGCATGGGACGGTGACTACGTCCACCTGCAACTAAGATTGTAACACAGCACCTTGAGCTTAGAGGCCATGAGCTGCCTATGGGCAGCCAATTGCTGACTGGCGCCCTCCACAACTAAGATTGAAGAACAACAACTTGGCTGGTCCCCCTCCCCAATTCCCCAACACTGTTCCCCTCCCCCAANTGGTGCCAACTTGCACCAGTGAAGCAACGTCCTCCACAACTAGACTGAGAAACAAAAGGACAGCAACTTGTCTGTTCCCCTTCCCTCAATTCCCCAGCACTGTTCCCATCCCCCCAATTCCCCAATTAAAAAAGTCTTAAAAAAAAAGAAACAGGTAGGCAAGATCCTAATGGTCTGAAAAACCTAGTTTAAACCAGTTTCTTCAGCCACTACAATAAGAGATTGAGTAGTCAACATCTTTGGCTATGGGCACTTCTGCTTAAAAAACATATTGCTTTCTGCCCAGGTGTCATTTTAAGATAGCATAGTCCGTAAAGGAGGCAGCCTTTTAGATAGCAGATTCAGGAACAACGTGAAATTTTTGTAATTAGAAATATAGGGGGCCGGCTGAGTGGCTCACTTGGTTAAGAGCTCGAGCTCTGAGCAACAGGGTCAACAGTTCAATTCCCACATGGGCCAGTGAGCTGCGTCTGAGTTGAGCTGCCGCTGAGCTGCAACAGGATGGCTCAGCTGGTGAGAGCACGTGTTTCTAACAGCAAGGTTTCCGATTGACTCCTTCATGGAATGGTGGGCTATGCCCCCCCACTCCCCAGCAACTAAGATTGAACATGGCATCTTGACCTGAGCTGCCACGAGCTGCCAACGGGCAACCAGATTGCTCAGTGGTTAGAGCCCACGCTCTTAGTGACAAGGTTGCTGGTTTCATTCCCGCATGGGATGGTGGGCTATGCCCACCCGCAACTAAGATTGAACACAGCAACTTGAGCTGAGTGGCCTCAAGCTGCCAACCGGCAGCTGGATAGCGACTGGACTTGGAGCTGAGCTAGCTGCGCCCTCCACAATTAAGATTGAAGGACAACAACTTGGCTAATTCCCCAACACTTTTCCCCTTCCCCAATTCCCCAATAAAATCTTTTTTTAAAAAAAGAAAAGAAAGGAATACAGGCACAATGCAACTAAATATATATAAGTAGAGACAAAGTCGCTGATTACTTTGTTGTAGTAATAGTAGGCATTGATTTTCTATCTTGATGAGAATTTGGTATATTCTGCACTGTTCCTGTCTCTTTTTTCTGTGTAGAATATTTTTTTCCCTAGATATCTGGATGGCTACCTCCCATCCTTCTTTCATGTCTTTGTTCAAGTGTGAATTTCTCAGTAAGATTTACCCTGACCATCCTATTCTATACAGCATCCTAGCAAATACACCCTGCGTTACCAATCCCCTTAACCCTGCTCTATTTTTTGTTTAATTTTCCATAGCATTTATAACCTTCTAACGTACTATATAATTTAGTATTTTTATGTATATTATTATTTTTTAAAAGATTTTTATTGGGGTATTGGGGGGGAAGGGAACAGTGCTGGGGAATTGGGGGAAGGGGAACAGACAAGTTGCTGTTGTTTTGTTCTTCAGTCTAGTTGTGGAGGACGTTGCTTCAC
>NW_017732083.1:385268-408800 GCF_001890085.2 Hipposideros armiger
CGGATCCCACATATGAAGGCCAGTGACACTGCCCTCCACAGCTAAGATGCTGAACAACAGCTCAACCTGGAGCTGGGCTGCCGTGAGTCGCCGGCAAAGGCGTAGGCTGCAGCCCCTGTGGCAGTGGGTTGCCATGGACTACTGTGTGTAGCCAGCAGCCAGCATGAGCGGGCAGCAGCCGCAGTGAGCAGCCGTCCAGAAGCCAGCGACTGATCTGCCTCGCCCGGGAAGAGCGCAATGATGGTGCCAACTTTGGGCAGTGAAGCAATGTCCTCCACAACTAGACTGAAGAACAAAATTGGAGCAACTTCTCTGTTTCCCTCCCCCAATTCCCCAATAAAATCTTTAAAAAAAAAGACATTGGAGGGTTGAAAGAATAAGAAAACAAAACCGGAGCACTTCATTCTAGAACATCAGACTATACATTATTTTCTAGTGTACATGGAACATTCTCAAGGATAAACCATATATTGGGACATAAAACTCACCTCAGCAAATTTAAGAAGATTGAAATCACTTTAAATATATTCTCTGATCACAAGGCTTTGAAATTGGATATCAGCTGCAAAAAGAAAGCAGGAAAAAACACAAGTATGTGGAGATTAAACAACATACTTTTAGAGAATGACTGGGTCAAAAAAGAAATAAGAGGAGCGTTCAAAAGATACACAGAGACAAATGAGAATGAAAATACATCCTACCAAAAATTTTGGGATGCAGCAAAAGCAGTTTTAAGAGAGAAATTTATATCATCACAGGTCTATCTCAAGAAACAAGAAAAATCCCAGATAAATAACCTCACGTTACACCTTGAAGAACTAGAAAAAGAAGAATAAATGAAACTCAAAGGCAGCAGAAGGAAGGAAATAATAAAAACCAGAGCAGCACTAAATGAAATAGAGAACAAATAAACAATAGAAAAAAATAATGAAATAAAGAGCTGGTTCTTTGAAAAGATTAATAAAATTTACAAACCCTTGGCTAGACTCACTGATACAATGAGAAAATACACAAATGAACAAAATAAAAAATGAAAGCAGGAAAATTACCACGGATGCCATGGAAATACAAAAGATCATCAAAGATTACTATAAAGGGCTATATGCCACCAAATTCAATAACCTAGAAGAAATGGACATGTTCTTAGAAATAGTCTTCCTAGGCTGAATCACGAAGGACTGGAAAATCTAAATACACCGATCAACAGTAAGGAAATTGAATCATTCATCCAAAACCTTCCAAAAAGCAAAAGTCCAGGACCAGATGGCTTCACTAGTGAATCCTACCAAACATTCAAAGAAGATCTAATACCTGTCCTACTCAAACTCTTCCAAAAAATTGAAGAAGAGACAATACTCCCTAACTCATTTTATGAGGTCAACATTACCCTGATTCCAAAATCTGGTAAGGATAACACAAAAAAAGAAAATTACCAATCAATATCTCTAATGAATACCAATGCAAAAATCCTAAACAAAATTCTAGCAAATCAAATGCAACGATGCATTAAAATTTTTATACACCATGATTAAGTGGGGTTAATGTAAGGAGCACAAGGATGGTTCAACATATGCAAATCCATCAATGTGACAGACACACCACATAAACAAAATAAAGGATAAAAATCATATGATTATATCAATAGATGCAGAAAAATCATTTGACAAGATACAACACCCATTTATGATTAAAACACTTAATAAAATGGGTATAGAAGGAAAATACCTTAACATAATAAAGGTCATATATGACAAACCCTCGGCTAGTATCATAATTATCAGTGGAAAACTGAAGCCCTTTGTTCTACATTCAGGAACACAGCAGGGCTGTCCCCTATCACCTCTGCTTTTCAACATAGTATTGGGAGTCCTAGCCAGAGCAATCAGGCAAGAGGAAGGAACAAAAGACATCCAAATAGAGAATGAAGAAGTTAAATTGTTACTTTCAGCAGATGACATGATGCTAAACATAGAAAACCCTAAAGACTCCACCACAAAGCTATTAGAAACAATAAATGAATACAGTGAAGTTGCCAGCTACAAAATCAGTGTACAAAATTCCATTGCATCCCTATATACTAACAATGAAATCTCAGAAAAAAAAATTAAACCGATTTCTTTTGCAATTGCAACAAAAAGAATAAAATACCTAGGAATAAACTTAACCAAGGATGTGAAAGACCTATATGCTAAAAACTATAAGACATTTTAAAAGAAGAAGACACAAGTAAATGGAAAGACATTCCATGTTCATGGATTGGAAAAGTCAATATAGTTAAAATGGCCATATTACCCAAAGCAATATACAGATTTAATGCAATCCCCACTAAAATCTCAATGGCATTTTTTAAGGAAATAGAACAAAGAATCATCAGACTTTTATGGAACCACAAAAGACTCCGAATAGCCAAAGCACTACTAAGAAAAAAGAACAATGCTGGAGGTATCACACTCCCTGACTTCAGCTTGTACCACAGGGTAACAATAATCAAAACAGTGTAATATTGGCAGTAAAACAGACACACAGGCCAATGGAATAGAATTGAAAATCCAGAAACAAACCCACATAAACATGGACCAATAGTTTTCAACAAAGGAGCCAAAAATATACAATGGAGAGAAAAAACCTCTTCAATAAATAGTGCTGGGAAAGAAACTGTGGTACATTTGTACAATGGAGTATTACTCAGCTATAAAGAAGAATGAAATCTTAACATTTGCAACGATATGGATGAACATTAGGTTAAGTGAAGTAAGTCAGTCGGAGAAAGACAAATACCATATGATCTCAGTTATAAATGGAATCTAAATAACTGAATAAGTGAGCAAAGTAAATGGAAAAAATAATAAAAATAAATAAATGGTGCTGGGAGAATTGAAAAGCCACATGTAAAAGAATGAAACTAGACTGCTGTCTGTCATTGTGTACCAAAATCAACTCAAAATGGATCAAAGACCTAAACATTAGACCTGAAACAATAAACTACATAGAAGAAAATATAGGTACTAAACTTATGGACCTTGAGTTCAAACAGCATTTTTATGAATTTGATCTCAAAGGCAAGGGAAGTAAAAGCTAAAAAAAATTAATGAGACTATATCAAACTAAAAAGCTTCTGCACAGCAACCATCAACAAATTAAAGAGGTAACCAACCAAACGGGAGAAGATTTTTGCAAACAACACGTCTGATAAGGAGCTAATATCCAAAATATAAAAGGGACTCCTACAACTCAACAACAAAAAGACAAACAATCCAATTAAAAAATGGGTAGGGGCGGCTGGTTAGCTCAGGTGGTTAGAATGTAGGCTCATAACACCAAGGTTGCTGTATTCGATTCCCACATGGGCCACGGAGATGCACACTCCACAACTAGATTGAAGACAACTACTTGACTTGGAGCTGATGGGTTCTGGAAAAACACAGTTCCCCAATCAATAAAATTTCTTTTAAAAAAGGAGCTGAATAAACAGAGGATCTGAATAGACATTTCTCCAAAGAGGACATACAGATGGCCAACGGACATATGAAAAAAATGCTCAACATCATTAATCACTGGAGAAACGCAAATAAAAACCATGATGAAATATCACCTCACACCAGTTAGAATGGCTATCATCAACTAGACAAATAATAGCAAGTGTGGAAAGGCTGTGGAAAAAAAAGGAACCCTCATACACTGTTGGTGGGAATGCAGATTGGTGTAGCCGCTATGGAAGGCAGTGTGGAGATTCCTCAAAAATTAAAAATAGAATTACCATATGACCCAGAAATCTCTCTCTTGGGTATCTACCTAAAAAATCTGAAAACATTTATCTGTAAAGACATATGTACGCCAATGTTCATTGCAGGTTTTTTACAGTGGCCAAGACATGGAAACAACCAAAGTGTCCTTCAATAGATTATTGGATAAAGAAGATGTGGTATGTATACACAATGGAATACTATTCTGCCATAAGAAAAGATGAAACAGTGCCATTTCCAACAACATGGATGGATCTTGAGATTATAATGTTCAGCGATATAAGTCAGACAGAAAAAGTTGAGAATCATATGATTTCACTGATATGTGGTATGTAAAACTGAAAACAACAAAAGAACAAGAAAAACAAATGAAGAAACAAAACTCATAGACATAAACAATAGTTTAGTAATAGGGTAAGTGGGGCAGGGGGAAGTAGATGAGGGTTAAAGGGATAAAATATATGGTGATGGAAGGAGACCTGACTTTGGTTGGTGAACACACAATGTGATATATAGATGATGTATTACAGAATTGTACACCTGAAATCTATGTAACTTTGCTAACAATTGTCACCCCAATAAACTTTAATTTTAAAAAAAAGAAAAGAAAATTCAAATATCAAGCATCTTCTCTGACCACAATCTTATGAAACTAGAAATCCATTACAAGAAAAAAAAAACTGAAAAACATGCAAACACATGGAGGCTAAATAACATGCTACTAAACGATGAAGATCAAGGAAGCAATTCAAAGATACCCTGAAAAAAAAAATCACAATGAACCAAAACCTATGAAATGCAGTGAAAGCAGTCCTCAGAGGGAAAATTCATAGCAATACAGGCCTACCTAAAAAAAATACAAAAAAACAAGAAAATTTTCAAATAAACAATCCAACCCTACATCTAAAAGAACTAGAAAAACACAGCAAACAAAGCCCAAAGTGAGTAAAGGATGTAATAATAAAGATCAGAGTGGAAATAAATGAAATAGAGTCTAAAGCAACAATAGAAAAGATCAATGAAACCAAGAGGTGGTTCTTTGAAATAATAAACAAAATTGACAAACCTTTAACCAAACTCATCAAGAAAAAAAGAGGGCCCAAATAAATAAAATCAGAAATGAAATAGAAGAAGTGACAATGGACACCACCGACATAAATAGATTATAAGAAAATACTAGGAACAGTTATATGCCAACAAATTGGACAAACTGGAAGAAATGGAAAAAGTCCTGGAAACATACAATCTTCCAAGACTGAATCAAGGAGTAATAGAAAACCAGAACAAACCGATTCTTACTAACAAAATTGAATCAATAATCAAAAAACTCCCAACAAACAAAAGTCCTGGACTGGATGGCTTCACAGGTGAATTTCATCAAACTTTCAAAGAAGAATTAACACCTCTCCTCAAGCTATTCCAAAAAATTCAAAAGGAGGTGTGGCTCCCGAGCTCATTTTACGAGGCCAACATTACGCTGATTCTAAAACAAGACAAAGACATTACAAAAAAATAAATTTCTAGGCCAGTATCACTGATGAACATAGACGTAAAAATCCTCAACAAAACATTAGCGAACAGAATGCAGAAATATATTAAAAAGATCATTCACCATGATCAAGTGGGCTTTATTCCTGGCATGTTAGTTTGGTTCAATATCCACAAGTCAATTAACATGATACACCACATAAACAAAATGAAAGATAAAAATCATATGATCATATCAATAGATGCAGAAAAAGTGTTTCACAAAATTCAGCATCCATTTACGATAAAAATTCTAAGCAAAGTGAGAATAGAAGGAACATATCTCAACATAATAAAAGCCATATATGACCAAACTCACAGCTAACCTCATGCTCAGTGGTGAAAACCTAAATGAGTTCTCCTTAAGGCCAGGAAAAAGACAACGATGTCCACTTTCACCACTTTTATTCAACATAATATTGGAAGTCTTAGCCACAGCAATCAGACAACGAAAAGAAATAAAACACATCCAAATTAGAAAGGAAGAAGCAAAACTGTCATTATTTGCTATATACTATATACAGACAACCTGAAAGAGTCCAACAACATACTATTGGGACTGATAAATGAATTCAGTGAAGTAGTAGGATACAAAATTAATATTCAGAAATTGGTTGCACTGGTATACACCAATAATAGATGGTGAGAAAGTTAAATTAAGAAAACAATCCCATTTACAATTGCTTTAAAAAAAACATAAAACATATTGGAATAAATTAAACCAAGGAAGTAAAAGACCTGTACTTGGAAATCCAGAAGACACTGAAGGAAGAAATTAAAGAAGATACAAATAAATGGAAGCATATACCATGCTCATGGATAGGAAGAATTAACACTTTTAAAATGTCCATACTACCCAAAGCAATCTATAGATTCAATGCAATCCCTATCTAAATACCAATGGCATTTTTAACAGAACTGGAACAAATAATCCTAAAATTTATATGAAACCAGAAAAGACCCCAAATAGCCACAACAATCTTAAGAAAAAAGAAAAAAGTTGGAGGTATCATGCTACCTGATATCAAAGTATACTAGAAGACCATAGTAATCAAAACAGCATGGTATTGGCATAAAAACAAACACATAGATCAATGGAACAAAATAGAATTCATAAATAAACCCATGCTTATATGGTCATTCAATCTATACAAAGAATGCAAGAATATACACTGGGGTAAAGACAGTCTATTCAATAAGTGGTGTTGGGAAAGCTGGACAGATACACACACACAAAATGAAACTGGACCACCTTTTACACCATATAAAAGAATAAATTCAAAATGGATTAAAGACTTCAATATAAGACCCCAAACCATAAAACTCCTAGGAGAAAATATAGGAAGTAAACTCTCTGACATGACTCTTAGTAATATATTTTTCTGATGTATCTGTTTGGGCAAAGGAAACAAAAGACAAAATAAACAAAAGGGACTACATCAAACTAAAAAGTTTTTGCAGCAAAGGAAACATCAACAAAATTAAAAGACAGGGCTGGCAGAGTGGCGCATTGGTTAGGAGTTGGCTTGGGATCCCAGCTCTGAGCATCAGGGCCCTGGTTCAGATCCCACATGAGGGCCACTGAGGCTGCGCCCTCTGCAGCTAAGATGGTAAACAACAGGTCGACCTGGAGCTGAGCTGCTGTGAGTCGCCGGCGACTGCATAGGCTGCAGTGGGGCTGGCCAGCAGCGGGTATGAGCTTTCGTGAGCTGCTGTGAGCCACCGTAAGCGGCCGTCCAATGGCCGGCGAGTGACTGCCTCACCTGGGAAAAGCGCAATGATCACAATACCAACATGGGCCAGTGAAGCGACGTCCTCCACAATAGACTGAAGAACAAAAGACAGCAACTTGTCTGTTCCCCTTCCCTGATTCCCCAACACTGTTCCCCTCCCCCAATTCCCCAATAAAATATTTTAAAAAAACATATTGAATGGGCGAAGATAATTGTCAATGATATATCTGATAAAGAGTTAATATCCAAAATTTATAAAGAACTCATACAACTCAACACCAAAAACAAACAAACAATTTAAAAAAAAAACTAATCTAATTAAAGAATGAGCAGGCATTCCTCCAAAGAGGACATACAGATGGCCCATAGACATTTGGAAAGATTCTCAATATTACTAATCATCAGGGAAATGCCAATTAAAATCACAATGAGATATTACCTCATACCTGCCAGAATGGTCATCATCAATAAGTCTACAAACAACAAGTGTTGGCGAGGATGTGGAGTAAAGGGAAGCCTCATGCACTGTTGATGAGATTGCAAATTCATGTGACTACTATGGAAAACAGTTTGGAGTTTCCTCAAAAAAAGCAAAAATAGAACTACCTTATGACCCAGCAATTTCACTTCTGGGTATTTATCCGAAGAAATCCAAAACACTAATTCGAAAAGATGTACACACTCCTATGTTCATTGCAGCATTATTTTACAATAGCCAAGATATGGAAGCAATACAAGTTCCCATCAATAGATGACTGGATAAAGCAGTGATACATATATACAAGGAAATATTACTCAGCCATGAAAAAAGAATGACATCTTACCATTTGTGACAACATGGGTGAGCCTGGAGGGTATTATGCTAAGTAAAATGAGTCAGATACAGAAAGACAAATACCATATGGTCTCACTTATATGTGGAATCTAAAGAACAAAATAAATGAACAAACAGAACAGAAAGAGATTTATTGATACAGAGAACAGATGAGAAGGGGTGGAGGTGTTGGGTGAAAAATGGGAAGAGATTAAGAAGTATAAATTGGTAGTTACAAAGCAGTCCTAGGGATGTAAACTACAGTATAGGGAATATAGTCAATAATTTTAATAGCTATGTATGGTGTCATGTGGGCACTAGACTTATTAGGGGGGATACTTTGTAAATTATATGAATGTGTAGTCACTATGCTGTACACCTGAAACAATTATAAAATAATATTGAATGTCAACTGTCATTGAAGAAAAAGGGAGGAAAATTAAACTCAATTAAACTTATGTAGCATATTCATTGACATTCTCTTTTAATTCAATTGAACTTCAAAAAGAATGTTTTAACACCACCGTTTAAGAACTCATTGGCCCAAAAGCTAAACATGTAGTTACCATGTGTGCCAGCAATCCCAATTCTAGTTATACACCTAAGATAAATAAGGAATATGTCCAAACAACAACTTGTACACAAATGTTCATAACAGCATCATTCATAATAGCCAAAAATGAGGACAACCCAGATGCCTATCACCTAATGAATGGAAACAAAATGTGGTGCAAGCATACAATGGAATATCATCCGTCCATAAAAAGGAATGAAGTGGTGATACAACATGGATGGACCTTGAAGATATGGTAACTGCCTTGAAGATACTATGCTAAGTGAAGAAGCTAGACACAAATGGTCACATATCATATCATTCTATTTAACTGAAATATTCAGAATAGGTAAATCCAGAGACAGAAAATAGATTTGTGGTTGCCAGGGGCTACGGGGGGAGGAGATACGGAAGTTACTGCTCAGTGGATATGAGGTTTCTTTTTGTAGTGATAAAAAAGTTCTAAAATTAGATAATGTTGATGATAGTACAACTGAGTGAATATACCAAAAATGATTAAAGTGTACACTTTAAATGGGTGGACTGTATTGTACAATATATATGTAGTATGAACTATGTTATATATTAATGAAGCTGTTAGAAAATCTTATTGGCACATTTCATGTTTATAAGGGACTATCTTGGCATTTAGAATGTTTATTTTGCTCCTGAACAAGTAAGTGCCTTCCCTACCATTGCAGCCTACAGTGTATGGTAACATAACTAATCAAGTAAATGCATGCAGAAAGGCTAATCATTGTTATTATATAACATATTTGTAAAGAATAAAAATAATCTCTTGCCTATGTTCAAAGGACTTTCAGAATAAGTTCCTTACTGTTTGTTCTTAGCTAGGTTAATTTCCTCCATACTCTTGAGTGCTAGCTCACCCCAAGGGTACTTCTGCCCAGTTTATAATTATGCCTAGATGTGCTGCCACAGCCTAGCATTATTTCTGCAATCAAGTATTAATGCCACTTTCCTTTGTTGAATAGTTGGGGAATTTCAAATTGCTGCTAATTAAATCCGTAACCATTCTCTAAGTGGGTATAAACAGAAGATATGTGGTTTCATGTTAATTGAGAAGCCTAAATTATCTGTTCCAAGCTAGCATTCTCCATTTCCAAGTCGGGGTTAAAAAATAAAAAAATATATATTTTTCTCACAAAGCTGGATTTCAGAAAGGTATACCAAATCAGAGTAGGACTACTAGTATATACATGTAGTAAATGAAATGGAAAAGGTTCATTTGTGACTCCTTTAAATGTCAAATTAAACAAGGTCATGTTTGCCAAAAGCTTTCTTCTTCCCTTTTACGAAAAGAATACATTTTGGTGTTTTGTAGGACATGACAGTTCACAAATAATTGATGAGCTGATAAATTATAAAAAGTTAATTATTAGAGGGAAGGAAAGAAGCCAAAGCTAATATGCTTAAAACTAGGCTACCAGTTTAGACGTCACATTTTGATACTTTCAGCTTTCTAATGGCCATGCCCTGTGTTCTGCATTAGATGATTAAGCAGCAAAATCCTAACTTTAATTGAGCCCTTTTTTTTTTTTTTTTGCTGAGCCATCCTGCTACCTATTGGCAGCTCAGCGGCTGCTCAGCTCGGGCTGGACTCGAACCGCTGTTGCTCAGAGCTCAAACTCTTGAGCGAGCTCTTAACCAACTGAGCCACTCGGGCGGCCCTTAATTGAGCCCTTTTATAGGAAAGAGGTACCTTATACATTCTTCCATATATTAGCCTGAACTAGAATAGCTGCCTAAAAGCTCTGTTATCTCTAGATAGAATCCAATAAAATTAGTTTAAGAAAGATTTTTCACAGGCACTGAATTCAAAGATAAAGCCATGTTTTTGGCAGAGGAAAAAGCAGCTCATTCTTCAGCCCCGTGAGTCAGGACTTGTCAGTCGATCATCATTCTGCTACAATGTCCATGTGCTAACACAGACAAGTACCGAAGGGGTGAGACTTAACAGTTTGTAACTCATACCTGAGGGAATCTTCAGGATCTGGGTAGAAACTCACACAGGTCCAAAATAGCTTAAGAAGTACAATGCCTTCTAGGAACTCTGAAAATCAGGTCTTTTAAAAGATGGTTTGAACAAGAAGATAGGGGGAGGGTAAAAGAGGGGATTCCCATAAGCAAGTAATTATCTCATGTGTCGGAGACCAAGGTTCTTATTTCAAGGATTCAAGGGATCAACCAGGGAAAATAGAGGGATTAATGCTTCTTCTACTCACGTTTGTGATTGGGTCTGTCTCTTCAATTAGATTGTGGGTTCCTTGACAGCAGAGTCTATTTCTGTTTGGTTAATTGCTGACTTCTTCAGTAATTCTTCAGTAATTGCTGACTTCTTCAGTAATAGCACACAGTAGGTGCTCTTCAAATTCTTAATGGTCAGCAGAAAAGAAACTTGAGAAGGGCTAGGAGTCAGTGTACCTGTGCTGTGAGTGATCTTGAGTAGTTCCCTTGCGATCCAAAGGTGAGTGGAGGAGCAAGTCCAAAGAAGGCTCTATATCAGTGGTTCTCAGATCTGACTGAACACCTAAAATTACCAGAAGAGTTTTACAAATGCTGATGCCAGGCCTCATCCCCATAAAATCTCATTTAGTTGGTCAGGTCTAGGGCTAGCCATAGGTGTGTTTTTTTACTAGACCTCTAGGTGATCCTAGTGTGTGGCCAGGGTTAGAAACCACTGCCCTATAATAGTATCTGAGGAATTCAATCCACTGGTGATTGTAGGTCACATACAAGGTCTGACAATTAAGTTCGTGAACTTATTGCAATGATGTTGTTAATGTGTTTTTTTTATATCGGAGGGATTATTCATTATGAATTTGTACCAGCTGGACAAACAGTTAACTGAATTTACTAGTTGGAAGTGCTGAAAAGGCTGCATGAAAAAGTTAGACAAAAACGACATGAACTTTTCACCAACAATTCATGGTTCTTGCATCACGACAATGAACCAGCTCACATGTCACTGTCTATGAGGGAGTTTTTAGTCAGTAAACAAATAACTGTATTGGAACACCCTCCCTACTCACCTTATCTTGCCCCCATGACTTTTTTCTTTGCCCAAAGAGAAAGAAAATAATGAAAGAAAAATATTTTGATGATATTCAAGACATCAAGGGTAATAGGATGACAGCTCTGATGGCCATTCCAGAAAAAGAGTTCCAAAATTGCTTTGAAGAAAGGACTAGGTGCTGGCATCAGTGCAGAGCTTCCCAAAGGGAGTACTTCGAAGGTGACCATAGTGATATTCAGCAATGAGGTATGTAGCACTTTTTCTAAGATGAGTTTGCCAGCGTAATTGTCTGACTTCGTATGTTCGTATGCCAGAGTCATCATTTAAGAAATATATGGCTTTCTTGGTTCCAATTCAAAACAACCAGAATCAGTGGATTTGGTAAGTTGCTTGGGCCAAGAATCTGCATTTGTAGCAAGCATGTGATTCTGATGCAATGGATCTGAAGACCACACCTTCAGAAAAGTACCATGGAGCTACTACTCCCTTTGTTCTCCAAAGGCACCTGGATTATCTTTGAGAAAAGAAAACTAAATGACATGGGGTCTATTCTTAAAATTAAGTGGAACTGTTTCCATCCCCCAGTCATCAAACACAGGAAGAGTATTCATTGCTCTGGTGAGTGGTTCCAAGGTCTATGTTTTCACCTGCCTGAGCGTTGCTTAGCTCAAGACCAATTTGAAATGCAGACTGAGGACCAGCCAAGTGACTCAGTTGGTTAAGAGCACGAGCTCTGAGCAATAGGGTCACCAGTTCGATTCCCACATGGGCCAGTGAGCTGTGCCCAAGCTGAGCTGCTACTGAGCTGCCAACAGGTGACAGGAGGGCTCAGCTGGTGAGAGCACGTGCTCCTAACAACAAGGTTGCTAGTTCAACTCCCGCATGGGATGGGGGACTGCGCCCCCACACCCTTGCAACTAAGATTGAACACACCTTGAGCTGAGTAGCCACAAGCTGCCAACGGGTGGCCAGATGGCGACTGGACTTCGAGCTGAGCTAGCTGCACCCTCCACAACTAAGACTAAAGGACAACAACTTGGCTGTTCCCCTTCCTCAATTCCCCAATAAAATCTTAAAAAAAAAAGAAATGCAGACTGAATAAAACCACTTTCTCCTTCTGTGATGCCATTGGTCCCATTGAGGCAATCACTTCACACATTTTTTTATCCACCTGGCATTACCATAAACACAATTGTCTCCTTTTCACCCAGCAGCCTTGAGCAGAAGTGCACAAGTACTATATTCTCATTTCAAAAGGTGGAGAGATTTAGGCAGAAACTGACCCTAAAGCCGGGCTATATTAGATTGGGAAATACCAAAGCCCTGATTTGATTTGTGTCAAACTCACTTTAACATCTCTGACTTAATTTTTTCTTTCTAATCCCCTTATGAAGCAAGGTGGGGGCAGGTATCATTGTCTTCAGATCAGACCTTATCTATGGGAGGAGTAGACAAGCAGCTATTGATGGGATCTTAAGGCCCTACTTACCAATAGACTTCCCCCATCTTTGATGCTTCAAGGTCCAGCTTGAACAATCATTCCTTTGGCTAAGTTTTCTCCTCTCCATGTGGCTTTTCACCTGAAGATACTCTAACAATGGGATACATGGCATTGGATATTCTTATCAGTTGGCTTCATTTTCTAGGGGAAAGAACAGGCAGGAAGAAAGCATTGAGAAACAAGTAAAGGGGAGCATTAGCCAAAAGGGCAAGAGCCCCAAAAGTAGTGACTATGGGAAAAGGATATTTTATATCAGCTTCACCTATTTCCCATGTCACCTGGAGCAGGCTATGCTCCCCAAGTTCTGGTGAAGTGGTTCAGGGATTATGCCATGTTTGTTAGAGATTTGGGGGACACATTCCTTATTAATATCAAAAATATCGAGATCTGAGAGGAAATAAATTGCCTTAGAATTAAGATACTATCGATGGACCTAGAGAACATTATGCTAAGTGAAATAAATCAGTCAGAGAAAGACAAATACCATATGATCTCACTTACACGTGGATTCTAAAAAACGGAATAAATGAGAAATGTAAACAGAAATTGACACAGAGGAAAAACTGAGGGTTGCTAGTTGGGAGGGGGTGGGGATGAAGGAGAAGGGGAAGGGATGAGACAATACAAATTGGTAACTACAATATGGCCTCAGGGATAGAAAAGACAGTCTGGGGAATATAATCAATAATGTTGTAAATATTTTTTAGGGGGCCAGATGGACTCATGTCTTGTTAGGGAGACCACTTCATAGTCGGTGTAAAGGCCTAACGACCGTACTGTATTTCTGAAGCTGATGTTGAATAATATTGTATGTCAACTATAATTATATATACATATAGTCATGGGACATGGAGTAGAGAGTGGGAATGGAGTCAATGGAATTGTAATAGATAAGCATGATATCGGGGGTGAAAGGGCAGTAGATGGGGGAGAGGGGTTGTTTCTGTGCAAAGGGTGAAAAGGATAACTATTGCAATGTTCTGCACACCTGAAATTAACAATAAAAAATAAATTAATTAATTAAAAAAAACAATAGCAGAAAAAAAATCATTGGCTAAATAGTGGAGTGAGAGGAGAGTACGAAGGAGGGAGGAAAGAAGACATGAAAAAGAAAACAGAAGACAGGAACAAAGTGCAAAATTCAGCTTCTCTTGTTTTTTTCTAATTTGAAAAAATAGCCAGGAAAAAATCATAATCATAGCTATTGTATATAGGTGTAAAATTCAGGAGTTAGGTACCTACCAACATAAGCTAAGTTATATGTTTACATCCAAGATCAATGGAACATTTTTCTTTTTGCAAATCTTAATTCAGGAATCTAAGTATGAGAGATGAAAGTTGACCCTGGCAAAAAAAATGGATGTTTTAAAAAACTAAAACGGACCCAACTGTCTAAATAAAAATACTTTCATTGACACATTTTTAATATTATACCTCTAAAATCAGAATAATAAATCATAATATGAGAAGATGGGAAAACACTTGCATTTTGGGTAATGTAAAATGCTTGTATTTCTTCATTCAGAAATACATTCTACTTAATGAATAGATTTTGGTTTCAATTTTATTGACATATGTTTGATAAACCCAAAGTTTAAGCATGTTCTTTTAGTAAAATATTAATTTGTTTCCAGCCTTTTTTCCCATATGTTTGTTGACTTTCAGCTTAGTCCCCGAGGTTCTTAAAAATTAGGTGGGGCTATGTTCCCTGATTCCCTGACATGGGCACTGATCTAACTCAAGTAACGCAACTGAAAATTTAATTGCAATAAATAAACACATTCACTATAATAAAAATAACAACCTAGAGTTATCTCAATCCTTTACTCTGTACCACACAAGGCACTCAATTAGTCATATTCCATTCCAGAATAGAGTTGCAATATGGTGATTTTGCACCTTATTGTGGATTTTAATAAATTTTTGCTAAAGTGAATTGAAATTGATCAGCTCACATGGTGATATCTACTTGAGAAAAATATATTCAGGTAATTTCTGTTCTTTTGCTAACAATATCTCCAAATTCACCTCCTTACTCCATTTTTATCACACACATAGTACTAAAGAAAGGGAAGAGAAAATCTTTGGAGATGTTATGACAAAACACACAACTGTACAATTGAAATGCTTGCTGGATGGATCCTATTTTCTCTAGAAGAAAGTTTCTTTCAGTTTTACTCTGCCTCAAACAATTGTCTGTTAGTATTCTGACATTGGTTTAGTCAGCTGCCCTAAGTCACATAGTTTGTAGTACTGCTAGAGCTAGAATCTAAAATGTGATGATCACCTCATTCAGGACTGTATCAATTTTTAACAGGAAAAAAAAAGAAAATGGTTTTGAGTTAAACCAGGAATCATAAACATCAGCAAGGGGATGAAGAGGGCAATCTCACTTCCCAAATTCTTTATGGTCAGCTATACATGATCTCAATTACCTAGATAAATTTGAAAACTACTTTCTGAATTTTTTTGTTAATGGCTAGTATCCTTTCTGATTGGTTGCTGTATCCATTCTAATTGGTCCATTTACTTTTAACAGCTTTATTGAGGTAAAATTGATATATAACAAACAGTTCATATTTAACTGTACAATTTTTGAAGTTTTTCCATATGTATGTATCTGTGAAACCATCACCACAATCAAGATAATAAACATATCCATCACCTCCAAAAAAAAGAATTAAGATACTATATACCTGTCATCTTTTCTTTTTAAAATATTGACCTTTGGGAAATCTAAAGTCTTTCAATACTAAATCAGTCTAGGGGACATTGAATTATACCCTTAACATAGGAAAGAGACCCTTTTATTTTCCTCTTCAGAAAAAGAAAGCTATTCTCTTTAACTTCCTCTCAGCCTTTTGTTAATTTGAAGGTTCGGATTTGCTTTCTAGATTCTGCTGTCCTTATCACATTCTTTGAAGAAAAAAAAAGAGAGAGGGAGAGAGAGAGAGAGGAGAGAGAGAGAGAGAGAGAGAGAGAGAGAGAGAGAGAGAGAGAGAGAGTTATTGGGTTGTCAAAAAAGTCATGACGCATTTTTGCAACAAAAAATATAGAAAAAATATGTCATGACTTTTCTGACAACCCAATAGTTCAGGATCTGACCACATTGATTTCAGATGGAGGTTGGATAGTATCGAACAGAAAAATCTGGACTCAGAGTCCAGCACTCAAGTAGCTTTTCCAGCTTAGAGTCTGGAAAAGTCTAAATATGCTTCCCTCAGGGATGTCCACATGGAGATATGCATTCACACAGGTAGTTCAAAGCAAAATACTAGGCAATGTGTGCTATACACAGAGGTCAAGGTAAAGCCCAAAAGCCAAGAGTTCCATGTAGGGTAACTGGGAGGTCAAGGTCTGAAGAGCATGGTCTTTATAGATCAAAGGGTGTACTAGGCAGGAAAATGCCTTACTGTGACCAACAGAGATACAATTACCAAGCTGTTCAAAAAATAGGTGGGTAAACAGTCACATTAGTTGTCTGTACATATCAGCAGCTAGAACCTTAAACCTGAGACACAAATGATAGAAAAACAGCTTGTGAGGAGTTTGGTCATAAAGGGAAGAACAGGAAGACCCTGGCCCAAGACTGAGCCAAGGGACAGCTAAAGACCTGCTTTCTTGGCCCCAGCTTTGCCATGAGCTTAAATATGGGACCTAGGCAAATCACTCTTATAGATTGAAGAGGTTAAGCTAGATCAGTTGTTCTAAATCATATATGGCACTGGTGTATTGTAGTGCTCACTTATCATTTGTCACTCATAATATGGAAATGTTCACGACCTTGGCCGCACTTAGGGTACTGTGTCCTGCACAGAAAACTCTTCTAATGTGTAGGTGTCAGAGAAAAAGGTTCAAACTTACTGATCTAGAGCACTGTTTATCAAAATGTAATATGTTTACAAACCACCTGTGGATCTTGTAAAAGGCAGATCCAGATTCAGTAGGTCAGATAGAGTCTGAAGTTTGACGTTTCCAACAAGCTCCGAGGTGATGATGCTGCTGCTGGTCCATGGACCACACTACGAGTATCAAGTATATTGAGGGCCATACCAGCTCTGAAATTCTATGATTCTTATGTGTAATTACTTACTATCTTCCCAACACTCTGTCTTCCCACTCTAGGTCATGATGGGCCCAAGATACCAGGCTTTGATGAGTCTGCTGGTGGGGCCAAATAGACAAAATGGGGGAACTAAGAAGACATTGTCCCGGTCCGACTCCATATGCCAAGTCCAGTTGCTTATGTGTTGTATATAACGTGTGTCAGTAGTCCTGACTCTGGGCTCTACGATACTACGTACTAGCTCTTGGGTTTAGTAGAACTTCTTACCACATCAAATTGGTAGGCTGAGTTGTCAGTGACATCCTCTCCAGGATTCCATGGCATTATAGAGTTGGTTAGTCCATTTTCATCAGAAAGGCAGGCCCATAAATGCAGAGAAAAAAACACTATTAGGAGAAACAATGGCCAATCCATGTAGGAGTTTTCTCCAAGACTCCTGGCATTAAAATATTCATCTCACTTTACCTTTATGATTTTACGAATACCAGCCTCTGTCTTAGATAGTGAGACCTCCTAGTTCGGCACTATACAAAAAGACCTAGGAGAGTTGAAAGGATAAGAAAACAAAACCCTTACATACTCATATACCCAGGGCCCACCACAGCACATAGTACAGAGCAGGTATTCAGTAAATATTTGCTGAATGCATGAATGAATGAATCAAGCAATTGGTGCTACAGTGTGCTTAAAGGAAACTTCTTTGGGGAAGTCAGCAGAAGCAACAGAAACAGCAGGAGGCAGAGAGCAGGGAAGCATGAACTCATTCAGGCATAATGGTCTTTAAGTGTCCCTGCCCTTGTACTGCCCTTTGTTGTTCTGTAATACACAACAGGATGCACCTGCCCAGACATGGGAACTCTAGCTGGGTAAATAGGAAAGCTGATACAAAGTCCCTGTTAATTAAAAAGCTTTTACAACTGTAATTGTCTTCTAACACAAAGTGCCCTGTCTCCTGATGGGTTTGATGTTTACATGTGTTGAGAATATGCAATAAACATTCTCAGGATTATCTCCTAATCCTGAACCCAGGAAAGGAAACAAGATCTATCCAAAGTCACCACTGCTCTTTTATTTATCATGTCAAAACCAAAACTGATGAACAGCCAGATGGCCAAGGAAATTAAGTTCGCTTTTCTATGGATTTATTAATGAAAATAATGTTGAAGCTTTTCTACCCTAATTTCCTCTGGTTTCCTACTCCTTGGTCCTACTTATCTCAGAATTCCTGGCTAAGTAATAACACCAATGTCCATGCTAAAACTTTCAGAATGATCTACTCAAATACTTTATACCAAGCTTTGCAAATCTAGGGGAATTTCCATTTTAAAAGAGAATACTAATTAAACCAATGTGTGGAATCAAAGAGAAGATGACTGAGGAGAAGGTGGAGGTAGGAAGGAAATTCTAATGGATCTCACCTAGATGTCATGTAGGTAGGCAACCTTACTTCTCTGCCATGCATGTTAACTGCAACCTGTCTAGCCCCACTAAGTGGATTTGCTATCAGGAGATAAAAACAACTTGTTGTCATAGCCAACCCAAATCCATTCATTGGACAGTTGCATTTCCGAATTAGCCTAGGAAAATTTCTCCTATTGAAATATTGGAACAAACAAGAGTTGGTGTCTGTTTGGTTTAAAGGAGGACTCTTCTTTGGCCTCCTGGCTGCAGTAAATGAGCTGTCCCTCAAATTGGACAGGCTATGATTCAAAAAGAACAGAGAGGCCGGCCTTTTGTGAGCTTTCAATTCAGAAATCAGTGCGCTCTTGTGACCAAGGATTGAACTGCAGCCACTGAGAGCAGAGGCTGTTCCTGCTAAAGCCTCACCACAATTATTGTATGGGTGCTTTATTTTCCAGGGCAGAGGGTAAAGAGAAGGCTATTTAGAAGAAGTTTATAGGAAAATCTAAATTCTGCTTCCAGCATTACTAATTTCCCCTTTGAAAATTAGCAACTCTTTAGTAAAATCCTTGCTAGAACTCCATTAGGGGTTATGTGTGACAAAGTCACTACTAATGGCCCTTAATGATGAATAAGTGGATTGCTCAGAATATTATTTACTGAAAAGTAATGGCTTTCTCACTGCAGCGAGAAGAGGGATGCGAAGTGGCCTCTTCACACGTATGTTCCTTTTAGTGCTGGGATTGTCACATCATACACACTTGAGAGACTCTAAATAAAGAAGGACTCATCCCCATCTGGTAACAACCACTACAAAACGCACCCAGAAATTGCTTCCAGTCCATTTTCCAAATGTTCCATGGTGCTTTCAACCAATCTTCAACCTCTTTGTGGTTCTGAAGGTTGGGGACCATTGATCTAATGGAAACACCCAGAAAGTAGGGAAGTCTAATTTTTTTCCCTCTGAATCAAATCTCTGCTAAGAAACAGGATGACGTCAATAATATCTGTATCCTCATATAGAAAGTGACAGGTTTGGACTCAAGGGCCTTCAAGGCCAGTCCTCGCAAATCAGGTTTTCAATGTTCCTGAGCTTCTGTTCAGTTTGTAAGTGGAAAGGCAATATTACTGAAGCACACATTTGAAACATGATTTATTGGTTGATTGAAAGCAAAAAACACTTTGCAGGATTCTGCATTTATTCAGCATGCCAGATTGTGGGAGTAGCACTCTAGTGCTGTTCTTGCCCAAAAAAGTATTTGAGAGCTGCTACTTCTCCATTATCTTATTGGATTATTCATCTTTTTTTAAAATTAAAGTTTATTGGGACGACAATGGTTAGTAAAGTTACATAGGATTCAGGTGTACAATTCTGTAATACATCATCTATATATCACATTGTGTGTTCACCGCCCAGAGTCAATTCTCCTTCCATCACCATATATTTGATTCCTTTACCCTTTCCTACTATCCTCCTCCCCCCTTACCCTCTGGTAACCACTGAACTGTTGTCTGTGTCTATGAGTATTTGTTTCTTTCTTTGTTTGTCTTGTTCCTTTGTTGCTTTCAGTTTTACTAACCAATGTCACCCCAATAAATTTAATAAAAATTTAAAAAATAAATAAAATAAAACCTTTTCATGCTCAAAAAAATTAAATCTAAACAAGTATATTAATTTTTAAAAACAGAGAAGAGAAGAGACCACTTCATCTTTAACTTCCTTTTTCACTCATTCATCAATGATTCACTAAACAAATATTGAGTTCCTACTATGTGCCAGGCGTTGTTGTAGAGAAGACACTGGAGATATAGAAATAAGGAAGTCAAACTCCCTGTCTTAAACCTTTGTTACAAATGACAAAAAAAAATCTAACTCAAACTGGCTCATGTACCTAAAATGTCTAGAGGCAGATTTAGCCTCAAATGAGGTTTGATCTGGCAACTCAATAATGTCACCTTTCTGTCACTCTGTCCTGTCCTCTGCAGTGTCAGCTTTATCATCAGGTTTCACATGATGTCCCCAGCAGCATCAAAGGTTCCCCTCCTGGCCATAAATAGCTGTATCAGCCACAAGTCCCATGGAAGAGAGAGACTGTGTCCAGACATTCACAGCAAATGTCCTGAGGTTTACCTTCATTGGACCAGCTTAAGCGTGGGTTATATTCCCAGCTCTGAAACAATCAGCAGAACTTCAGCGGGAGAGTAAGTTATGCAGCTCGACTTGGAGTAGGCAATGGAGTCAACATATTAACTCCAAGCACATGGCTGAAAGTTGTATTTGGGGTGTTTCCCAAATCGTGAACCAGAGGCCATTGTCAGGAGAAAGGAGAATGAAAGTTAGAAAGGCCACTAAAATCAATCTCTATGGTCCTTGCTGTCATGGAGCATACATTGTTGGGAGGGACTGAGAATCAGAGAATAAATAAGTAAACAAATAAATACATACACGTAAATAAGATAGTTGGAAATAGTGATAATGCTATGACAATAATGTAAGCTCCAAGAAAACAAGGATTTTTATCTGTTTTGCTCACTGCAGTATCCCACCTGTCTAGTCCTGTGCCTCACACACATAGGCCAGAAATAAATGTTGAGTCAAATTGAACTGAATAATAAACAGGGTAAAATGATAGTCATTGGTCTGCATCACACACCCTTTGCTCACAGCTGTTTCTCTCCATTGGTTCCTTATCAGCCACACGCCTTCGTTTCTGCTGTTCCTCCCACCTGGGGCCTCCTCCATTTTCCCTCTTTTCATCCAGGTCCTATACATCTTCCCAAACTTCATTGGAATCCCATCTTTTTCAAGAGTCTTCCATGACTTTTCGGCTGCTCTTTAACTTCTCTCCTTGCTGACCATCTCCTGCCCCCACCATGGCATTTATCAACAATGTACATTTTAAACCTGGGTTTTATTACATTTGCTAATTCACCATATACTCTTTTATAATGTTAACTAAAACTATTTTACCTTTACATGTTTTTAAATCCCAAAAACAACATGACTTACCTTTGGATAGGCATTGGTTCTTTTCCTAGCTTAGTCATTTATTAGCTATATATGAACTTGGATAAGTGATTTGGCTGCTCCAAGTCGGTTTGCTGATCTATATTATGGGAGTAGTACCTCTCTCGTAAGGCTACTTTGGGTACTGAGATAATGTACGCCAGTACCATGTGGTAAGTACCTGATAAATAGCAGTGATATGATGATGGTGGTGATGATGAAGAATTATTTCCTCCTTCTTTCTCCACCCCTCCCTTCAGCACTTAGCCCAATGAGGGGTACATAATAGGGCTTTATAAAGACTTACTGAATTACCCAAAGATTCCCTAGAAAGCTGCAAGCTTGACCCCTCTTTCTTTTCAGCCACTGGTGTGGAGACCCAGCCTCTAGCCCGCTTTGACTTCAATGTCAATAGGAGGGAAGTCTGAAGCCTAACCAGCTAAATCACCACACTGCTGAAGTGGAGAAGCCAGGACAGAAGGTGAGCGGCAGGAGCGTTAGCAACCCGTGCCCTGACTCAGCCATCAGTTACAGCCATGGAGTTGATACCAAACTAACAAGCACCGAGCATCAGTGTGGGCTGAATGGCTCAAGAGACACTCAGTAGTTTCCTAGTTGACTCAAATTATGGTCTATGTGTGCCTGAGTGCTGGCTGAGCTGCCACTGGGGGTGGAGGCGGTGCTATGATACTAATTCTTGTGCATGCCATGCATCATAAATGAACAGAGAATTCACGTGCCATGGGGAGAATGGCAGCAGTTGTGGCAGTCACGATGCCATGAAGTAGTATCAACAGAAGAAATGAAGACTCTGTCTCTGGGTAAAATCACTCTGGACTTTGGGGGGGGGGGAAAGCCATGCCTAAATAATTTCTGTTTACTCTTGTGCTTGTAGCCCATGACTGTTCAGTTAGATCATCCATGAGCATAATGTCCCCAAATGTAAAGAGTAAAATGGACAGCGTTTCCTCTAATCCTACCTCTTCTACCGGCAGGTTTGTAGGGATTAGAATACACCTAACTGTCTTCTCAGCTACAAACTTCCCTGCATGAGAGTTTAGACCCAAGCACTTACCACGTTCACCCCATCTAGCACCACTTCCCAACCCAGAGCGGGATTTAAGGCTGGGGAAGGTCACTACTGAGCAGTCAGGTTGAGTGAGTAAAGTCTGAGGCCTTGACCGAGACATATCACTGGCAGGAAAAGCATTCTTGAATGTGTTCCAGGTGTGCTTATTCTAGTAGTTAAGAACATAAGCTGTGAAATGAGATTGACCAGATCTTAAATTTTGCCATTTATCAGTTATGTAGCTTTCAGCAAACACTTAACTTCTCTGAGAAAAAAAAATGGACCTATCTTACAGAGTAGTTATGAGAATCAAATAAGATAATGCACACATTGTGTTTGGCATGATGCCTGGCACAAATGAAGTGTTCAAGAATTGTTAGATCTTCTTATACTTATTGGCAGAGACAGTCATGATATTGAGAACAATGGCTTTGACCACAGAGCTGAACGTACTGGTGCTATCATCATCTGGATCAGCTTGTAGCTGCTCAATCAGCCTGGGCTTCCAGGAGAACTGGCTGGTTTCATAGACCATACGTGGGCTAGGACACCTGTAACTTCAAAAAGAAAACCATTTTCTACAAAGCCTTAGTCGTCAGTGTCCAAGAGGTAGATTTTGTTTCTGCCAGCCCCAGGAGTTCATCTGGGCCAAATGGCTCTGACTAGGTGGCTCAGCACCCAGAGTATTTCAGGGTCATGGTGGGTCAGCGTCCCTGTCTGATGCCTCAGTTGTACCTGCAGTGAGATTAATCACATGTACAATAGGCCTCTGACCCCAGCCCCCATCTCTTCGCCTCTTAATCAATGTATTAGTCCGGGTCCTGCAAGAGGCAGATACCAAGATGGCATTAAATGTGCAAAGATTTCATTGATGGAAACACCTGTGAGAGAAAATGGGATGGGCACCAGAGAGGCTGGGAATGATCTGAGACTGCAGTCTAAGTCTCAACCCCGTGAAGCAGAGGAGAGAGATCAAACTTGGCAGAGGGTTTCAGACCACAGCAGCTTGGTCAATATGTTCTCAGTAGTTGGAAGTCTGTAATATACATAAGCATGGCTGCCACAATCAATGAGTGGAAAA
>NW_017732083.1:410875-441020 GCF_001890085.2 Hipposideros armiger
TATTTATGCGTAATAATATTTTTAATAAGTTTGCCTCACTCCCTCTGTTTCCCCAAAACAATGACAAAGGCTCATATTTACTGAGTTGCTTACCATGTGCCAGGTACAGTGCAAAATATTTTTAAATGTGTTGACTGAATTCATTCTCTCAATAACTCAATGAAGTTGGTAGTATTACTATCTGCATTTTACAGAAAAGGAAAAGAGGCAACAGAGGCAAATGAAGTGGGCCAAGCTCACATAGTCATTGAGTGGCAGGGCCAGTATGTTTGTCTACCTTTGTCTAGAGGAGTGATTGCCTGATGTTTCTTGGACCTGCCTCCAAATGGTTATCCTTATCAACTGCCACCAGCCCACATTCAAGTGTGAAAGAGCTTTCTGTACATTTTATTTAGGCAAGGCTTCATGAGAAACATCCAGGTGTGACTTTGAACAAGTTATTTAAAACCTCAGAGCTTCAGTTTCCCCATATGTAAAGAGGACTAATACACCTTTGCAGAGGTTTGGTTTTTTTTAAAGATTTTATTGGGGAACTAGGGGAGGGGAACAGCACTGGGGAATCAGGGAAGGAGAACAGACAAGTTGCTGTCCCCTTGTTCCTCAGTCCAGCTGTGGAGGATGTTGTTTCACTGGCCCATGTTGGTATTGTGATAATTGCGCTCTTCCTGGGTGAGGCAGTTGCTCTCCAGCCATTGGATGGCCACTCACAGCAGCTCACAGTAGCCCACGCCAGCAACCGGCCACTCACACCTGCTGCCAGCCAGTCATGGGTGCTCACGGCAGCCCACTGCAGCCCCACTGCAGCCCATGCTGCCGCCGGCGACTCATGGCAGCCCAGCTCCAGGTCAAGCTGTTGTTCACCTAGCTGTAGAGGGTACAGTGTCACTGGGCCTCATGTAGGATCTCAACTGGGGCCCTGCTGCTCAGAGCTGGTGTCCCAAGCCAGCTCTCAACCAATGCGCCACTCAGCCGGCCCCTTTGCAGAGTTTTTAAGAAGATTGAGTAGAATAAGGTATGGGGGACACCTAATGTTAATTCCTTGTACAGTGGCAGCACTCACTGAAGAGGAAGGAAAAGAAAAATTGGGAATATTCGATGTCAGTTAATGGAAAAGAGGACTCAAATGTGAGTAGTTTCAAACATTCATTTTTTGGAAATGAGAAGACAAAAGAGGAAGATTGTACACAGAATAGATTTTCAGAGCAGTGGCCTACAGAGTTTGGACATTTGAGAATTTAGACAGTGAAGGAAGCACATGACAATACCTTGGTAGGAAATAGCCTGTCAGTCAGGTCAGCTCAGGCTGTCATGAAAGCACAAAGGAGCTTCCATAAAGGAGGAGACTAGGAGAAAGGGCCTAGGAAAACTCAATGGAAGGGGTATGTTTACACTGAATTGTGAAGAGTGGATAGAATTGACCAAGAAAGGGGGTTAGGGCATGCCAGATAAAGGGAACAGCATGTACAAAGATCCAGAGACAAAAATGACATCATCATCATCATCATCATCATCACACCTATCTTTTGAGTACCTGCTATGTTATAGGCACTACAGTAGGTGCTTACTCTATGTTATTTCAAATCCCACACAACCTTGCAATGCAGATGTTATTATGCATCTTTTACAGATGAGCAAAGCGAGACTTTACAGTAGAGCCATGGAAGTGGAAAAGTTGGAACTGGAGAGTCCAGGCATGCTGACTCCAAAGCCCAGGCTCCTTCTGCTGAACTGAGGCCCTCCTTGAGACATGAAAAGCCATGATGAGTTCGGGGAACCATGGACTACTCAGTGCGGTGGAGATGTATCTGGGGAGCGAGAGAAACTAGGCTAGAGGAATAAGCAGGGCCCAAGTCCCACAAAGGTCAGGTCAGCCAAGGAAGGCCACGCTCAGGTGTTTACACTTCATCCTGAGGGAATGGGGAGCTTTGTAGGCACTTATGGCAGGGTAGTGACATGATCAGTTCCATATTATAGAAAGAGCTCTTTTGCAGAATTGTGGGGATTAAATTAAAAGATCAAGATTGAAGGTAAGGGGCCGGCCGAATGGCTCAGCTGGTTAAGAGCTCACTTGGGACGCCAGCTCTGAGCAGCAGGGCCCTGGTTCAGATCCCACATGGGGGCCAGTGATGTTCACCCTCTACAGCTAAGATGATGAACAACAGCTCGATGGAGCTGGGCTGCTGTGAGTGGCCGGCCACAGTGTAGGCTGCAGCAGGGCTGCAGTGGGTTGCCGTGAGCTACGTGAGAGGCTGGCAGCCAGCGTGAGCAGCTGGTAGCCGGTGTGAGCTACCAGGAGCTGCTGTGAGTGGCCGACCAATGACTGGCGACCGATTGCCTTACCTGGGAAGAGCACAGTGATCATACCAACCTGGGCCAGTGAAGCGACGTCCTCCACAACTAGACTGAAGAACAAAAAACAGCAATCTGTCTACCTGTCTGTTCCCCTTCCCCGATTCCTCAATGCTGTTCTCCTCCCCCCAATTCCCCAATTTAAAAAAAAAGATTGAAGGTAGGGAGGACAACTGGGAAAGCTGTTGTAGCAGCTCAGTGATGAAGTCTGAGAACAGGGGGCAAAAAGCATTGATATATCTGCTGATTTGGTGAATGAGTTTATTAGCAAAGTTTCAGAAGTCTGAGTTACTTGTCTCCAGAATCTTCATAAAGGCTCTGTTGCTTCCATTCTCCTTCCTTTTACTTCCCTGCCCCTATTTCTCAGTATGATTTTAGATTCCACAGACAGACAGCTGTCTAGGAAGGTCATAAAGCAATAGCAAGCTATTACTCATTCATTGTTGGAAGCATGCCCCAGCAAAGCTGTGGCAGTAAGGAAAAGTCTGTTTAGATGATAGTGAGGATCGAATAGGAGAGTGGTGGCAGCAAGAAGCAATTCTGCAAGTGCCACCAATGAAGCCATGTGGCCTTTCTGGCCAGGGGATGGGAAACACCTCTCAGCCCCAGATATCTTGCTTAGATTCTTGCCAAGTAATGAGGAAGCCCTGAGTAGCAGAGTGGTCCACTTCACTTTAACAGGAGGGATACATGTTCTGGTAGGTTACCTGCCAGCAGTATGATTCCACATTAGCTACTTAAATGCAGTAAGTGGCAAAAGCTACAATGAGATGAGGTGAAAACTCACTAACATGGGCATTAATACCAACTCTGATATTAACTTGCTGGGCGATCTCAAGCAAGTAGGTCATTCCCCTTCTCTGGGCATCAATTATTTTCCCACACACATAAGGCAGCACAATGTTGGCATTAAGAACATGGACTCTGTTTCCAGACTGCTTGGGTTCAAATACCACACCACCACTTACTATCCATGTGACCCTAGACTAGTTATTTGATCTCCCTATGTGTAAGTTTCCCCATCTGTAACATGGGGATAATGATTACAGAGATGTTATAAAGATAAAACGATTTAATATCTATAAAGGACTTAGGCCAGTACTTGGTAAGGTGATATAAATGTTTGTTGTGGTTATTATATCATCTAGTTAGTCAATGAGGCAGATGGACCATATGTTCTCAAACATTTCTAGAGTTCTCTTTCCCTCTGACCTGAGCCTCTCTCTGACCATGGCTACCTATACCCTCTTCATTATGGCCTCTGGCTCTATGCCCACACTTGAGACGTCTCCTCCCTTACAGCCCATCCATATTCTGCTCATCTGTTAAACGCTTGCTCTACTCACCTCCTGTGCAGAACCTTCTCCACACCACCCTAAAATTCCCTTATAGCCAAATTATCTGTGTTATATACTCCAATACCTCTTTTATGTTGTCATGAATGCAATTCTTGCCTTCTCCACTCCACTGTTAGATCTCTGAGGGCAGAATTGGGTTTTCTGTTTCTGAGATGCTCCACAGCAAACGCATGAAAAGAACTGCATGGCTACCTGATGCCTGAAAAGCAGAGCTGAGCTTCTCAGAACCATTTCTGAAATACAGTTTGTCTTGTGTGTTGGCAGAGGTGGTGGCAGTCTACATGGTGCAACTGGACATGACCAAGAAGACTTCATTATCCAAAATATTTCCCTCACCAGAGCCAGGCCCTCCATCATCACTCATCCCTATCTGTGTCTTAGGTTTTGCCCTTTTTCTATAACCATTTCTAAAAATGTAAGTACTCATAGGATCCTTACAAGATGGAAAAGGCAGCAGGATTTAGAATGGAAGGAATATGTGAAAAGGTGGTGAAAAAAAAACATGTACTAGGAAGTCAAGTGCCACAGTTTCAATTCCTGGCTCTTCTAACTCCTATGGAGAACTTGCATGGATCAAAACCTCTCTGTGTTTCTGTCTATACAAAGACATATTAGAATATATCACTCCCAGCATACCTTCTGGCTTTAATCTTCTATGATTCTACAAATGAATCAAATAGTCAAAATTCAGGGACACCTTCAGGCAGCTATGGAAATATTTCTTGCTTGATACCCGTCTCTCATGCCCTGAGATTGTTGATTGGTACAACCTGCTCAGAAATCAATCTTGGACAACATTTATCAAAAACTTTAAAGAGGTTCACATTCTTTAATCCAGTAATTTCATATCTGAAAATCATTCAAAATACAGCAAAGCTTTGTGAATTAAGACTTTAAATACAGTGATATTTATAATAATGAAAATAGAAACAGCCTAAATGCTAAATCATATGGAAAAGATTAAGTAAACTATGTATTCCACTCATTTGATTAGCTAGTAGTAGCCTTTAAAAAAATAGCAGGGAAAATGTTTATGCTATAAAGATAAAAAATTTTAAATATACAAAATTGCATGTACATTATTCTCACATCTATGTAAAATAAACAAACCATAAGAAAAATTATGCATAAAAGAAAGATTGAAAAATAAATAAATAAAGTCTGCAGGAAAAGGAGCACTGCAAAAAAAAAAAAGAAAGATTGAAAGGAAATATAACAAAATGGTGGGACTCAGGTGTGAATTTTTTCCCCCAATTTTTTAATATGTGCATATTGTTCTTTTATAATAGAAACAATACTGTTTATTTAAAATACTGTACTTAACAGAATTTCATATGCCATAAATAAGAGGGATACTGATTTCATGGACAACAAAATGTCAAAAGTTAACTTAGACCCTCGGACTACCCACTCCAGTCCTACGAAAGAGTTGCCTAAAGAATGGTCAACTCTGCTACTTTTACCTGTATGAATTTGGGCAAGTCACTTAACTTTTCTGAACTCCTATTACTTCAAGTGAAAAATAGAAGTTAATTACATAAAACAGCTTAGCACAAAGCCTGGTTCATAGTAAGCACTCAATAAAAGTTAGTTATTATTGGTTGTAATAGTGGGTAAGTTATTTCCTGTAATTCTGATAGAAAACAAAGATGAGTAGAGAAAACATCCAGGAAGAGGGTTTTGTTTTGGTTTTTTTTGTCTGCCCCAATATGAAGATGGGTATGTTTACATCCATAAAATTACTTCTCTAATTTTTACACTTTACTTACATTAATGGAAAAAGAAAGATGATACAGAGGAGGGGGAAATCTACATATCAAGGGCCAGAGAACAGGTTCCTATTGTATATTTATTTTAAGAGATTTACTGTACTGTGTAGAGAAAAAGTGTGGGGTTTATGTAACTGGAGATTAGTCATTAAAACTCTGGATACCAAACCCCACTGTAGGATTAGGCATTATCCTCCTCCCCAGCACTACTTCCCCGAACTAACAATTGCAGTCCTTGGCATAAGTGCATTGTAACAAAACTACCTGTGTGAACATTTAAGAAATTGATTTATTTCTTCACATCAATCTTCTGCCCACAAAAGATTTTAAACAGCTACATTTAAAGATAAAATGGAAAGAGCCAAAGCAAGGAATAAGATCCTGAAAACAACAGAAGTATAGGAAAATATTATACCTTGTATCAAAGGAAGAGGAAATAGGGAGGTTCTTTGATTGTCTGGGAAGATAGCTGAAAGATGACATTAAAGTACAAAAAATATTTGATGTGTACACACACACACACACATCACAGCAGGCAACATGGACTGCCTACATCTCCATGTGCACAGAACTGATACTGAGTGATCTTAATTGATACTGAGAATTATAAACAGTTTCTTAGGACTTGCATCCTAAAGTGTTTAAAGAATCATCTAGAGTCTTTGAAGAACTACTGCACCATGTTTGGAAATTCTTGGGAGCCAGAGTTTCTGGGGATCAAAAAAGGACAAAGTTGTCACCTACCTTTTAAAAAAGGATAGAGTCAACATAGACATGAAAGGTAAAATAAACCTAATTTTATTTGCAGGACAACATTTAAAAATAATTCAAAAAAATAATTCCACAATAAAAATAAAAAGAAAGGTAAGAACAGCACAGGGTGCTGAGTAACAATCAACACTACATTATGAAAAAAAATTAATCCCACTGACCCAATGTAATTTTGTTGGTAACAGATGACAAGTTTAATGGATTTGAGGTAGCAAACAACATAATATGTATTGATCTTATAAAGGGTTTTTATTCTGTTCCTGGCCATGACCAGTATACTCATTAGCTAGCTTGAAAAATATGGTTCAGACCATATACAATTGGCACTAGAGGGTGATATTGACAAACTAGTTTTTGATAGTTCAGTAAGAACCAGAGGCAAAGAAGCACACTCTGTCGTGTTTCTCAAGGAACTGACCTAAAACTGATGCTACTTAATATTTTCATCACTTCATTGGGTGGAAGACAAAATATGCCTGCTAATCACAGGAAAATACAGTAATGAAGATTTTTAACCCAGAGATAAGAAATTACATGATAGATGGTAGTTATTTTTAACCTCCACCTCCAACAGCCAAAGAAAATAGATCTAGAAGAATATATGATAGATGGAGAGAGGAAGATAAGACACTAGTCTTCGACACAAACTCTTTTAGGATAAGACAAAAAAGAGGTCATAGAAAGTTAAGGTGGGAGAGCAAATAAATGATGGGAAGCTCAGAGAAGGAGTTATTTATAGATATACAGATCAGGGAGCTAGTGGAAAAAGCTGAAATCATTTACAAATACTATAACTGCAGGTCAGAATCTGATGGCCAAGTGTGACTAGCAATCCATATGCTTGTTGGAAAAAAGTACACCAAGCCACAAATTGCTAAATACGCCTTAAGAGTGTGTTTAAGGCAATCGCTCAGCAAAGAAGGTAAAATAATCAGCTAAAATGGATACCATTCATCATGGCAGTTTTTCCTCTGAGGGTGAATAGTTAAGGAACCGAATGTGGATGCAGCCTCGATGGATGCTATCATGGTGCAAGAACATACAGGATGCTCAGAAATGACGAACATTAAACAAAATGCAGTATAAGAAGGCAAATGTTTTTAACAAACCAAAAATCATGATAGCAGCTTCCAGGTCCTCATGATGGAAGTGTAAGGCAAATTCTATGAGTCAAGGAATAGATTGCATCATTATCAATCCATAGGAAAAAAGAAGAGAAAGGAGCAAGAAGTAGGGTTGGCTGAAGTGACAAGTCCCCAGAGCTCTGGTAAGCAAATTGGAATGATTTTACAAAAGTTCAAATCCAGCCAGATTACAAGTGACAAGTATTAAAATCTGGGTGATTGTGTATAAGTGTGATTTGGAAAGCCCTAAAATAAGAAAGGACACAAAAGGTAAAGAAGAAAACATTCTTCAAGTAGTTAAGGAAACAAAGGAGGCTGAAGGAAAGAAAAACATGGTTGTCTAACCAACCCTCTTGCTCCTCATCTGAAGCCCTCACGTGGTCCCTTGGAGAGCTACTGGCAGATGATGGCCAGAAAAAACTTGTAATGAAAGGAAATTCTTGTGGGCCTGAAAAGAACCAAATTAAAGGGTATTAGGAGCACACAGTTGTTAATCTCCATCTCATGTAGGTTTTTTTTTTTAAGCTGAGCCATCCTGCTACCTGTTGGCAGCTCAGCGGCTGCTCAGCTCGGGCTGGACTCGAACCGCTGTTGCTCAGAGCTCAAACTCTTGAGCGAGCTCTTAATCAACTGAGCAACTCGGCCGGCCCAGGTTTTAGCTTTTTGATTTGTTATTGAGGATTATTTGGGCACCTGTGAAGCTTTGAGAAGAGAAATTATAACTTTTCTAATCCTAGTATTATCTTTTAAAATAAATTTATTTTTAAATTTTATAATATGTTAATACCTGCTCATTATTAAAAATATAGAGAAAAGTATATAAAGCAAAATATGGTACTGTCCTGTCACATTGCCAATCCAAATCCCAACCACAGAACTAGAGCTAATTAGTATTATCAGTGTGAAGTGCATCTTCCCAGATCTGTTTTTGTATATTTACTCTCTCTCTCTCTCTCTCTCTCTCTCTCTCTCTCTCTCTCTCTCTCTCCTTAAATACATAGAATAGAGATTGGCTTATGTCAATACATGTAGTTCTGCCTTGTTCCTTTTAACAACTGCCTATTCCATGGTATTGATATGCCAGTTTATTTAACCACCGCCTTAATTGATAGATTGTTTCCCACCTTTGCTGGCATAAGCAACACTGTAATGGCATCTTATACACGCAAATTTGGGCACACATTTGCGTATTTCTGTAGAAGAGCATACCATTCTTAAAAGTGAAATTTCTTGGCATACATATGTATTCGAAGTTTTGATAGAAGCTGCCAAATTGCCATCCTGAATTGCTGTTACAATTTACTCTCAAGAGTATATGAGAGTATCTCTTACCATACACCATCAACAACCCTGAATATTATCTCTTTTTTTATCCTATCTGAGAGGCAAAAAAAAAAACCCTGATTTTTTTGTTTGGATCTGCATTTCCCCATTATCAGTGCCTAGGGACTATTATGCATCAGCCAGTGAGCTTGAGCACCTTTTCATATGCTAATTAGCCATTTATATGTCTTCCGTAAATTGCTTGTTCAAAGGCATTTATTAATTTAGCTATTGGTTTGTTTATCTTTCCCTTCTGGTTTATGTGAGTTATTTGTACATTATAGATATTAACCCTTTGTCATATGTGGTATAGTTATTTTCTTCTAGACTGTCAGTTGCCTTTATCTTTGGTAGCATCTTAAAACTATCTTTGTATAAGATTTTCCATGAAGAAAACGAACAATTTTAGAAAATTACATCATTAAATTTAGTTTTATTTTGACTAGAATAAAATGTACCCCATTTTATACCCTCTGTTATTTACATATAGCTAATCCTGTTGACCAGTATATAAATGAAAGCGAAACCAGGCTTTACCTGTTGAGTTATGCATGCTTTTCTAAAGCACTTAAAGATAGTTTGCAATCACTTTGAAATATTATCTTATAGGGTATTTTAGCCAGGCCCTCCAGATCACATGCTTAACTTCAGGAATCATGCTATTAACAGGTACCATGCATCCATGTACTGTCATTAAGCCCCAAATAGACGAGACAGCAACATTTACTTGAGTTGAGACTCTTGAGCCATCTTGGACCACTGCTATTTCACTGTCCTGTACAGGACCTAAGTGGCAAAAAGTAAATGAACCTCATAATCCAGGCCTCAAGAGAAGTCTATGGTTAGAGGAATAAAAATGTGTCCTACTTAACCCCTCAGTCAGCCCATTGAGCGTGTCCAGTGGCAACAAAATCTGTTGTATAAAAAGTGCCAATTTATGCCACAGTTTATTAGCTTTCTGTACAACTGACAAAGCAAAGAACTCATAATTAGCTGACAGATTTACAGATTGTATACCCAGTACCCGTCACCAGGATTTCAGAGCCAAATGTGGCTGTAAATAGGTTTTCTTCATTCTCAAACACTGCGGATAATATTTTGGTAAAACATTCAAATTCCCTGGCTCCCTTCCACATTTGCTAGCTTCTCAACACTTAGGCCCCATATGGAAAAACAAGAAAGCTGAATATTTACAGGGCCTGGTTTTCCCCCTCCCAACCCCAAAGTGCACACCATATGCACAGTCACTGCGCCATCTTGTGGCTATGATTGTAAACTGCACGTTCCCCACTAGTAGGCAAATTGCCAAGGTCCTCTCCGCTGAAACTTGAGGAAAAGCCCATTACCACCTTGTCTTCTCTTTTTCTTTTCAGCCACCAAATTGGAAAGGAAAGGCTATGCTAGCAAGGCTTATCCAGTGATGTGTTTTCTTTTCTCTCTCTCTCTCTCTCTCTCTCTCTGTTTCTCTGTCTCCCTCTCTCCATGCACATGTCCTGTCAGGACTGTCTCAATGCCTCAACTAGCTCTAAAGACTCAATCAGAAATCCTTAAAGTCAGATAAAGGGACTTTCAGAATAAATTCTTCGTAAAGGTACTATTTCCTTCAATCGCCAAAATCACCTACCCTGAATTGCAGATCTACCCTGTTTCCCCGAAAATTAGACCTAGCCGGAAAATAAGCCGTAGCATGATTTTAGGTGCCCAAATATGGCACCTTGGCGTACTGAATATTTTAAGCTGAAGGAGTTTGTGGAAAAGACACCCTTCTCCCTGAAACAGGTCATAAAACCCTCATGTGAGGGGTGCATGCCCTCCATATCCTGGAGGGAATGTGCTAGGACTTCTTCTCCGGCTAGGTCTTATTTTCAGTGAAACACAGTATGTTTGATTTTTCAACAACTCCACTGTATAGCCCCTGAAGAATTAAGAGGCACAGGTAGCCAGATACATTTTGCTTCATCTACAAAATGACTCAAGAAAAGGCCCTCATTAAAAACAATGGCAACGAATAAACAAAAGAGCAGGCTAAACATTGCAGAAGAAAATCACCTTATCACACCAGCAGAATGGTACCTCTCTGAGGAATGTGATAATGTGATATATTTAAATGTTTGGAGCAAAGCATACTGAGGCTAAGTTGGTCCAACAGGCAGCTCCAACACACTCAAGCAGGGTTTATGAAAACAAATTATTGTTTTCTACTGCAAGGGAGTAAGGAGCATTCAATAGCTTATAGGCTCCAAAGAGTGAGTGCTGAGTAAAGGCCGTTGTGTTGGCTTAATGAGCCCAGTTGCCTAAGCTGAACTACATTTGTCATTATCCTCTTTCCTGTGTGTGTTGATTATACTGGTCCACAAGAAAGATTCTTGTGGGAGATTTGGAGGATAGAAGTGAAGCAGCAACCATGTTGCAGCTCACACACCTTGAGGCTTATCTTCTGGCTCACCTCATTGGTGGGAAGACGTGGCTGGGCCTGCAGCTACCCCATCTTCCCCTGTATACTCCTTCAGCTTCTCCAACTTCTGTACAAAGTGTGTACATATTTAGCTCTGTGGCAAAGTGTTCTGGCCTTTGCAGGACACCTGACATCAAGGTCTAGGCAACAAATACTGGCGTGGGTTAATGGACATCAGTCCACCCTCATGGGTTCTATGTGCTTGCTTTCCCCCCACATTACATCCATCTTCCCTTCCCAACTGCCTTCTCTGTGGATGTCAAGCTTCAGCATCAGACACAAAAACAACTGCCTTAAAGAGATGGCTTAACCAGCTCCCGCAATTGTGTGGTCAGATCCCTGAAACAAATCTCTTTATAGACAGATATACATCCCTGCGTTCTGTTTCTCTGATTGAACCCCTGCCTGATACAGCCACATTATGGGTAGGCTGCACACAAAGAAAATCCACTATGTCACAAACTGCCCTTGAACTTAGTGCAGCTTGTCCATAAATATAATTCAATTAAGGAAGTCCCGGATGGTTGTTGTGCTTATTATGGTGATCACTTCTTTAGGTATATAAATGTTGAACAACTATGGTATACACCTGACGCTGATATAATGTTGTATGTTACCTCTATCTTTCAATAAAAATATGAAAAACAGAGAGAAAGTCCAATACATTTCCTCAAAGGAAACACTTAATCTAAACACACAGGTCTCGAGTGTCTACTATGGGCAAGTCAATAATGGGAGAGAATGTCTAAACAGCACACTTTTACCCCAAAGAAAATATTTACAGCTCAGTAAGGGAGATAAGGCAGGCACAGAAAAAATAAAATTTAAAGCAATATGTGATAAGCTTTGTGAGAGAGGTTCAAAGTGTTGTCAGGTTATCTTCCTGACCAAGGATCCAATATCCAACCGTGTATAGAAATAACCACAAACATCCTACTTCATCACCTCTAAGGATATGTCTACAGCTCTCAAGTTTTTCAAAGTGTATATAAATCAGATAGAACGACATCCTAACTAGTCACATAAAAGGCTATTTATTGCTGCAAGAAAGCTGCTAGAGAGAGTTGCCAGGTTGGAAGGCTGCCCAAGGCCAGGAGCCAGGATGCTGTGTCACATGCATTAGGGCTGGTTAAGAAGTTGGCTGAGTGGATGGCTGAGTCGGGGCACTCCCTGCTATCAGCATCTGCCATAATCTCAAGGACTATCAGCCAAAGACTGATGTTAGACCACTGATAGTCCAGTAGAAGAAAATCTAAGATAGAAAACATAGAGATCAGGGAGTGATTCTTTCCATTACAAGTGACACTTCACAACAAAAGCCTTTACAACAGAATTCACTAAATATTTACCAGTCATTCATTAATTCAGTCAACAAACATGTATTGAGTACCTAAAATGGGATTCATCTCGCTCCTTGACACCGTGCCTCTTTGCATGACCTGCTCCTTCTCATCTTTCACATTGCAATTTAAATTGCAAGTTAATAAAAGGAAACAGAGAATGTCTAAACAGCACCTCCCAGTGTAGCCAGAGTCTCACATGTAGTAGGTTAGGTGCTCAGTAAAAATTTGTTGGATGAATGAATAAATGAATGAATGGCTACCAAGGCACTGAAACTATGAAGATGACCAGGACAGGCCACATCCCTGCTTTCCTGGAGCTCACAGTCCAATGGGAGAGGTAAATAGGCAACCATAAGAATGAGTGATAGAAATGACCTCTGACAGCCTAACTCATAACCTCCCAAAGATATGCCTACCCCTATCAAATTTACCAAAGTGTATATAAATCAAAGAGGACAACATCCTAAGCATTCACACGAAAGACCACTTACTGTGCTGGGCAATGACATTGACACAGGGGCTGAGGGGAGCATAGAGAACAGATAACTAAATCTAATTTGGAGGTCAGGGAAGACTTGCCAGAAGTGGTGACATTGAAGCAGAGTCTGAAATAGGAGCAGGGATTAACCATGTTAAGAGGGTGCATTTATGTGTGTATGTTATTGGGTGGGAGAGCATGCAATGATAATAGAGAAGGCAAGAGTGAGGGGGATGAGGAATAGCATTTAAGGCAAAGAGAACAGAGGCAAAATGCCCAGAGGCAAAATGAGGGATGATGGGGGAACTCAAATAGCTCTTCTTGGCCGGTGCATGGAGTGTGAGGGGCAAGTGTTGATGGATGACACAGGCAAGTCAGCAGGGTTCACATCATGAAAGGCCTTGAATGTCAATCTAAAGCATTTGGGATGACACTCAATTCACTGAGTGTGCTTTATTTACAAAGATGTGGTGGTTATGTACTACCAGGAATTAAAATGAAATGTGTGAAATAATGCTAAAATTTAGTACTAATACTAAAGATAATCATAGTTTTTAGAACAAAAACTGGGACAGATGGGATGACAATAGAATAGAATAATAGAAATCATGATCATTATGAAAAATGCAGAACATGTGGCTGGTGTGTATATTGCCTGCACTGTATTCAACACCCAGGAAACTCTGAGTACAGAGCTGAGTACACCATGTGTATCTGCTAAATAGTAATTCCTAGTATTGTTGAGAATAAATAGACATTGCTTTCATCTATCAAAAGGAAAAGTTATCTGCCAACTTTAGATAGATGTTACTATGTCCAACAAAGTACCTACTATGTGTAAAATACAGCACTGGACCTCATGAAGGGAGAGTGGGAGAAAAAAGATAAAGAAAAAGAAAGAAAAAGAAAGAAAGAGGAGGAGGGGGGGGAGAGAGGAAAGGAAAGAAATCTCATTTCTGTAGGGATTTTAGGTGAAAATATTTCCTTTTAGTCACAGTGAATCCAATTACTGGGTAACTTATCAGAATACAATCAATGGGGGGAGGGATGTTAAACATTACCAAGAGAAACAGTGTAGGTGTTCCATAAAACTTTCTGAATGAATAAAACATATTGGTAAAAAATAATCAATTCCTTCAGGGCTAGAAATGTTTACCTGTATTAACCCAATCAAACTGCAAAGTACCAGAACTCTTTTCTAAAATATTTTGCATGCTTTATCTCACTTGATCATTACCATAAATATATGGGGTAAGTGCTATTATAATTTCAATTTTAGAAATGAAGAAAGTTAGGCTCAGAAAGATGAAGTCATTTATCCTAAGTCACACAGCTAATAAAGGGTTGAGCCGGGATTATGAACCCAGGGAGTCTGATTATTATAGTAGGAATCCCAGAAAAAGTTCTGCTTTAGGTTGTAGGCCAATAGTAAATGGAACAGAGCGAATGCAAAGGAAAAATTAAACTGTTGAAAATCTTTTATTAAAACATTGGGGTAGACCCAGAGAGACCTAAAATGGAATCTCAGCTCTACTACTAATTCCCTGTGTGACCTTAGGCAAGTCGCCCTTTCTGGACCTCAAGGTAAACCTGTAAAGTGGGGGTTGAGGAGCGGAAATGTGATACGGGTTTGCCTGAAGGTATTAGAGCTGAAAGGAGTTTTTAAAAATGCTTTCACATGATTTCAAAAGAATTTTTGCTGCTCCAGATACATCTTACCCACCAAGTATGCAGACCACACCCTGTCTTCAAGTACAGTGTATGTATAGATTGGCCTCTAATAAGAAAAGCAATATATAAAGTACAGAGGGCCAAAATCAGGTTAGAAACCCAAACCATTTTGTTGAATATTAAAAATATTCTCTAATGCCCCAGAGTTGAACCTGGAATTATGTCTGTGGAAAACAAAGCACAGAGCTATTGATCAAAAATTCTGACACCAAGGGCCAAGGTTGGCTGCTTCCATTTATGAGAACTAGAAGTATTTATGGGTCTAATAATACTGGGTTCAAGGGTCAGGGAATCTCAGGCTGCCTCTCCAAAGGCAACGGTAGTAGGCAATTCCCTTCCAAGAATGTGGGCTGGGCATCTGTGGGTCCAGAGACAAGTGTTGAACAAGGTAGAATCCAAGAAACTGGAAGGCAGCCAGTTGCTTTGTGAGTATTCTTAATTGGAAAAGAAGCTACTGTTAATTCCATTTCAGAGAAGCCAGAAATGGTTTACTAGGTTCTCTACATCAGGAGCTCAAACCCCACTATGCCTCACTGCTGATCTGGAGGAAGCTTCTATAGAAGAGAACTCCATTCGGGATAGGGCAAACACTTTGGAGTCAGACAGACCTGGATGTGAAACTCAGACCTGCCACTTACTACGTAGTTGTGTGGCCTGGGACACACCTTTCTGAACATCAGTGTACTTCTCTGCATAATGGGAGCTAATAAAACTTACCCATCAGCATGTTTAGAAAAATGTGATAAAGCTTCTTTTAGAGACAAATACATAATGAAACATTTATAGATGATATCTGAGAATTACTTCAAAATATTATAGATTTAGGGAAAGTAAGTGAGGGCATAGATTAAACAAAATTGGCCAAGAAGTGATCATTGCTGGAGCTCAGTGACAGAGAAATAGGGTCTTTTATGCTGTTGTCTCTACTTTTGCAGAGGTTTGAATCTTCCCATAATAAAATGTTTTAAATAATGAATAAGGCGAAGAGATTGAGCTCTGGAGTTCCAAGTAGGTTTGATTTGGGCTCATGCTTCTAACCAACTCTGAAGTACTGGAAAAATTAATTAAGCTCTCCTGAGTCTCAACATTCACCTCTGTAAAACATGGGAAGTAATTATTCCTGCCTCAGAGGGTGGTTTGTTAAGAGTAAATGAGATTATGCATGTAACAGTGTCTGAGATATAATACAATTTTTAAAAATATTAACTGCTGCTGTTGTCCTTGTCATTATTATTATTACTATTATTATATGAAGGGCCCTGAAGAGCACTTGGCATGCAGTAGGTGTTTAATAAATGGCATTGATCATCATCATCATTACCCTCAGCATCACCAGTACTTGAACTCTTCACACCTGGTCGGAATACACTGTTAAGCTGAGCTCCTAATCTCACCAGAATATGGGCAGATGTGGGCATTGAAATCTCCTGGGTGAATAAGAGCTGTGTTTTTTTAGTGAAGTGGAGCTGTTATAAATATCTCCAGAAGTTTAAGTTCAGAAATTTCCACCCAAGAGGAGTCAACTACATACCTCAAGTTGAGTGGTCAAAGCCTTCGTCTACAGAGCTTCTGTGAAGAGGAGATAGTTGCAGATCAAAGACGGATGGAGACGGGCAGCTCTACAAAGGGGGTTTTATTCATGGGGGTTTAGCGTAGGGTTCTTGGCCCTGAAAAAAGGATGCAGCTGGGAATCACTTTCTTGATAAAGCCTTCTCTGACCTCTGCTCCTGGCTTCCTGCTTCACTGGGCCTAAGTCACAGTTAAATGTTCAATGCAGGTTTGTCACATGAACGGACAACTATAGGACAGGAATCAAATTACCAGAAGCTGGACATGGGGCTCTTAAGTCAAAGCTGGTTAAATAAATGCCTCCAGACTCAGTGTAAGCATTCTTCCAGAGTCTGGGGCTGGCCTAGCCACCACATGGGGCATGGTGGCCCAAGCTATGGGAATCAAGTAGGGAATGAGAGTAAAGCTTCCAGTGTGACCTGAATGACCTATTCATCTTCACTCCTCATGGAGGTTCCATCAGCTTGAACTGTGCCCATCTGGGGTTGGTTTCCTATACTCCATACAGACACGTTCAGGGTGGAAACTTTCACTTGCTCTACTTGCTTGCTCTAATTGGTTGCTACTTGCTTTTGACCTGAAAGCATCTTAATAGAGTTCATTAAAACTCTATTAAGATGGCAATCAGCCTATGTTAAGATTTTATATATAGCTTGTTAGAATTAATGGTACCTCAAAAACCCCTGTGCAAATTCATTTTGGAAGGCCCATGCCTGGGATAAGGAGTAAAGAACTTTTGCTGAAGCAAAGGTTCAAGTTCATGTAGGGTGGCATTCAATGGCAAGTCTGGAAAGAGCGTGGGGGTCAAACTTTTATCTGAGTATGGACGTGCACTTATCTGAATATGGACGTCTATCTTCAGATAGTGGAGAGCCCCCAATGCTTTCTGAGAAGAACAGGGTGGGAATCAGACGTATGATTTAGGTCGTAGCTCTCCAGTTTCCCGAAGCATCTTAGAAGCATAGAATCTCACCGAAAAGGCAGAACCTCTCACTCTGCACCTGAGATCCTGATTCAGAACCTCTGTAGTGGGGCCCAGGGAATCTGCATCTTTAAACAAAAACATCAGGGAGCATTCTGAGGCTACAGGTTCATAAGTTAGGCTGTGAGACACAGTGTTAGGAAGATGAGGGGGGTGGGCAAGAAGAAGGCTGAGGACTGGAGAATGGTGAAGGTATTGTTACCATCCAGGTAGGCAACAGAGAAACCTGGCTTAAAGTGGGAGTGCTAGGAAATCAAAACAATCTGCACCCTGCTAAGCTCCTGGGAGTGTGGGGGAAAGAATGGTGTCAACTGCACTGGGCGCTGGGGAGTGTTGGAAACTCCTGATGCCTGTTGAGTCAAGCTCATTCTTGATAAATCCTATTCGTCTTGACTAGTCAGTGCTGAGGCTCCTTACTTAACCTTCCTTCCTACCTGCGAAGCTTTGTGAAGCCTAAATCTCTCTCCGATCAAATTCTCGAAGTCGTTGCCATGTAATCCCAAGGAACCTGATGGGTACACGATCCTGTCCTAGCTAGTCTCAGGGACAGAAGAACTCTTTCAGGCCTGAGAAAAACCACACTCATGTGTTTGAATCAATCCATTAAAAAGGCTGGATAGGATTGGCTCCAGCTGGCTGGCTTGATCCTACCAAGCTTTGACAGCACTCCCCTTTTAGACTTGACACTTCCTCTCACGTCCTCTTAAGTCACATGAAATCCAGTAGAGCATTTTTAAGTCACAAAAACTGTTAAACTTTTCTTAGGCCCAGTTAGGCATCATTAAATCTTACCAAGTTTAGTAAAGTCACAAGATTTAACCAGGCATAATGAGCATAGAATTTATACAACTTAATGAGACTTGATGAGGATTATTGAGCCATATCCTGCCCTTAAGGCAACAACATCAAAATTTTAAAATTCAAATGGGATAGAAGAAAACGATTCTTTTTCCTTTTCGTTTTTTAAAGTGAAGTGAGCTACCTGAATTTACAAGCCGTGTGTGTTGCCTTCCCGGAGGGCCCTTTGTGACTGCTAACCTGATAAATTAGTACGTGCTAACTTTTCATGGTTACTGGGCCTTCTCCCTCCTAAGTGGCATATATGCATTTTAATAGGGTCTTCTGGACAGGCTGCATTCACCCGGAGTAGAGACTTGGAGTGTGGGAATTCTAGGCGCCATCTCAGACCTGTTTGAGGCGGTTAGAACTTTGGGCCCCACTCAGATCTCATTGTGCAAACAGGCCCACATACTCTGGTAATACTGGGTGGAGAGGTGGGTGGGAAAGGAAGGGGGCTGGTGGTGAATCATCCTTCGCTAAGTGCAATAAAGTAGATCCCAGATCAGCCAGGGCCATCAGATAATGCATTTTCATTGCTGGAGAGAGTATCGATGACTCACTTGGCATTTTGTAGATTAGATCTTTCAGAATACTTCTGTCACTGGCTACATTCAAAACTCAGAAGTAAACCTTAGGATAGACCTGTATACATTTAATTATGTAACATTTGTAATATATATATTTTATATTTTTAGGTTTTTTTAAAATTAGTCACAATAGGACATATACTACTTTGTGCTTATTTCCTTGCCAATATTTTCAATTCTTGATCCCAGAGTCAATCTGTAGCTATTAAAGACATGGGCATTTATCAGACATTGAGCCTTCACACTAATAACAGTAATCATGATAATGATAATACTATCAAATACATATTAGGCTCATCCTGTGCCAGGCACTGTTCTAAGTGCTTTATAAATATGAACTCATTTAAGTCTCACAACACCCCTCTGAAGTTGGAGCTATTATATTTTCCATTTACAGGGGAGGAAACTGAAGCGTGGACAGGTTAGTGACCTCCCAAGTTCACAAAGCTGGTAAGTGGTGAGGCTGGGATTCAAACCCAGGCAGTGTGGATCCAGGGCCTATGCTCTCAAACTATAACATCAGCAGTACTCAGTTTTGGGGGCTCAGGGTAAGCTACCCATTATGTTCCATTTTAAGAAGGAAACATATAATATACTATTGATCTCTTTTTTAAAAAAGTTGAATAACAATAACAATATGGTTTCATTTTTCCTATCACTATTGTATGTGGGTGTGTGTGTGTGAGAGAGAGAGAGACAGACAGAGAGAGAGAGAGAGAAATTGGAATGTGATAAGACAAGAAGGTCTGGAAGAAATCACATAATTATACAAGTTATTTTGGGGGAGTGAGAGTTGTGCAGGTAATTTCATTTTTTACTTTACATACTTCTATATTGTTTTAATTTTTAAAAACCATGTGATCAAACACACACACACTGAAGAACTAATTAAGTTTTTAACTATACTCTCTGATACAGAGTTTGGTTTAGATTTCCATATTCCTGGGAGAAAATATTAGATTCTTCCCTGTTCTCAAGCCTAATGCAGTGACTTTCATGTAACAAATACTCAGTAAATGTACTTAGTGTGTGTTATTGGGAAGTATGTTGTTTGAATCACACTTCTTTATTCTCTCAGACTCTGGGCTCATTGTAAACTTTGACAAGATTTCACTATTTAGGAAGTTTTGATTGGCTCTCTAACTCAAGGGTTGATCAATGGTTTCTTTCAAGGGCAAGAAAGTAAATACTTCAGGCTTTTCAGGTCAAAACATCTCTGTTGCAACTACTTCTGCTTCTGTAGTATGAGAACCGCCAGAGGAAATATGTAAAGAATGTGCATGACTGAGTTCCAAAACAATTGTATTTACAAAAGCAGGTGGAGGGCTGCGTTTGGCCCAGGTCCATAGTTTTTGACCCCTGGTCTAGCTGCTCAGAACAGCATCTCTTGCACTGAGAAAGAGCTGGTCTGCTTTGTTTTCAAGATACTATTCTCTGGCAGTTCTGAGGGTTTTGAAGATTTGTGAAGGTCTGATTGATGTGTCATAAATTTACTTTAGGATTTTTAAGGTGTTGATTGGACTCCTCTGACATTTAAGACTGTCAGCTCACATCATTCTTGCCATTTGAGAAATTAGAATTGCCGTAGTCCACAGTCACATGGGGTTACATTTGAACTCAGCACACTCTGTGTCTTGTTAGACTTTTCACAAATACCTTGTTTTTGTTTGCATAATCCTTAGTGAAGCCAAGATAGAAGAAACTCCTCCTTAGGACAGTGCAAGAAAGCTGTGGGTTGCACATCACCACTCTGGACCACTCTGTTGGTCTCTTCTGCGTCTCAGGCACGGGAAGACTGTACTTGTCTCAAGCCTGTCATGTGATGCTTTTATGCCTCTTTTCACCCCTCTCCCTGCTGAAGAAAATCATCCCACCAAGTGTGGCAGATCTGGTAGCCCTCCCACCCCACAAAGTGCTCTTACTTAGTTATAACTCCTATTGAGAATCCTAAGTCCTTAGGGACTGGGCCGATGAGTTATTTCTTCATTATAGCTCCTCTCTGGGGTACCTTAATAGCTTTAGTAGCCAACACTGACCTTGTGATCTGAATCATAGTGCAGGTCTTCTACGGGTTCCCCACTTCAGTAAGAGAAACTTGGTCTCTCAAGAGTACCCTCCTCAAGGGAAAAAGGACACAGCCTTTATTCCCTAAGTATTTCAAATTCTTGGCCTTTATGTTCCTGCTCACTGTTCCTCCCAAAATGCCGTGGGACCTTTATAAAATCAGGACCTTTGGTCACCCAATAAACAGTTAGGCAAAACTTTCTAGGTATAAATAGTATACAGGCTGAGTATAGTAAATCCATCAAATGTGTAGCTTTCTTCCCTCTAATCTTATGGAATGGATATCTAAATTCTCTTTGGAAAACGGAAAGAATCATGTCTATCTATAAGCCTAAGCATAAGTTTGTTTGGAAAAATATATACACTGAATATAATTAGAGCATATTGTATTCCGCAACTTTAAAAGACAATACTTTATTGCTTACTTTTAACTTCTATCCTGTGATCAGAGGGGATAGGTAAGAAATAAGGAGTGCTATTTTTCCTTTCCGTGTGCTCTTAGACATGCTACTTTCATAAATCCTAAATGAAAACACACACATTTTATTTGCATAGTATAATGGGTTGAATGTTGTGTCCTCCCCCCAAATGTCATATGTTGAAACCCTAATCCCAGTGATATCTAGATGGTATCTGGATGTAGGGCCTTTGGGAGGTAATTACTCACAGGTGATGAGTGTGGAGCCCTCATGAATGGGATTAGTTCTCTTATAAAAAGAGGCCAGAGAGTTAGCTAGCTTTCTGCCACGTGAGGACACAGCAAGAAGACAGCATTCTGCAATGGAGAGGAGGGGGTTCTCACTAGAACCTGACCATGCTGGCAGCTCAGTCTTAGACTTTTCAGCCTCTAGAACTGTGGGAAATAAGTTTCTGTTGATAAACCACCCAGTTAATGGTGTTTTGTTATAGCAGTCCGAGCTGACTTGGATACATACCAAACCTTGGCTTTCATCAACAACTTTGTTGTACTCAAAAGAGAAAAGAGTGTGAACTCCCAGAAGGAAGCACCCAAAGCTAAGTCCATTTTAGTGTGATAGATTAAAATGGACCGTCTCATTTACCTATCTGGTGGCCAAGAGGAGAAAAGGAACTCCTTGAGAAAAGAGAATTCTGTCTCTGATGTCATAATGTCTAGAGGCTGCAAACCTCAACTGAAGTCATGAAATTACTCAGAGCCTGCAATTTAAACTTTATTTCATATCTACTGTTAAATTACACAAAATCAGTGAATGGTTTGTAAAGCCACACCATTGGACAGATGTTTACAGTTGAAATCATGGGATTTACATGATGCTGACAAAAATGTATATTTATAACATCCCCTATATACAATAATCAGTTATAGACAGAGAAAATGCACTTAATCTCTGCAAACCATGCACACCACAGCAATAACACACAATGATTTTCTGTAACAAGCTTTTCCACTGGCTCAGGCTTCATCCTGCTTTCCAACAGTTTTAAGAGCAAACATCAATTAAAACAAAACGAAATTGAAATACCACAGTGATCTACAGAATTTGCATTTTAAAAACACAATGTATACAAAATAGCTTCGCTCTAAAACACTTTGACTTCAAGGAGTGTTTGATTTTTTTAAAATTCCTTTCAGTTTTTCAGTTCTCAGAATTCCCAGGACTGCTACTGGCAGACAAAGCAAAATTTAGATATAACAATACAAGCTCAGGGTCAAGAACATTTATTTTTAAACCCAAATAAGTTCGTTTCCAGCTTGTGGCCATATTATTACAGGTGAAACTAGATCATGCAAATAAGCAGATTGTACACGATGTGACTTTATGGTCACACTTCTAAGCATGACCTTCCTGAAAACAAATGCCACATTCAGTTGCCTCGTTTGATCAACAGCCAGGAGGGTAGTGTAAGTTCTTATAAAAGTACAGCAAACCTGTAAAATGGAAACTTTATGGGACCATGATGTTTCATAGCACAGTGGGTTACATACATGTTTTTTGCCCTGCTCAATTCATAATTGATACCTTAAAAGTATTTATGTATTGACTTACAATACTAAATCAATTTCCTCAATTGCTAGGCTGATACTTAACCTCACTGCAGAACAGTTTCCTTTTGTTCTTTCTTAAAACAAAACCTGGTAGAGGGTTAACCAAAGTATTGAGATACAGCTTTTGGTGTTACTGAATAACTCTGGCTTTCTTAATGTTTATTCTACCATTGTTTTTCTCTTGTAATTGTCTACAATTTGTCAACATGAAAAAGAACTAATGGGCTAGAAATAGTCAGCCCAACTGGAAACATTACAATAAAAATATACAAAAAGTAAATAACAAGTTTATTCACATTCGGGTTCAATTCTATCTGATCAAGAATAACTTCAGCAATATTTTTAGACACATCATCCTGTTCAAGAGTTTCTTGATAAGGACCTCACTACACAAACATTGATAAGACAATTCTATAGAAAGTCCTGACTTTAATCCAGGATTATATATCACAATAAATTCAGCAACACACCATTTAGATGACGAAGAAAGAGTCTATAAATGGGTTAGTTTGGAATGAGCACAACTCAGAGAAGCCTTAAAATGAATGAGAAGCAGCGCCAAAAAGATCCAGAATTGTTGAAATTACAGTGCCCAGGAAGCGTCTGGAAATTAAATCTTTACATTGGTATTCCAGTCGGAAAAAAAGTGTTTTGTTAACATGAGATACACCCTGTTTAAAACCTTTGAACAGTAGAAGGTAGAAAAAGTTTAAAATTTTAAACATCTCTTCAATAACAAGATATGAGTCCTGTTCTACTTGAAAAGCCAGTATTTTTACATAAAACTTGCCATGTTTGGGAGAGAAATTTTTCAGTTTCTACAGTTCAGTAAAATTTACCATTACTTCTTATTCCATTTAAATAGATTCCTTGTTAAAATCAGAAGAAAATAAAGGTTTTGTGTTTAATTTTAGATGTTTTATGTTTATATTCATGCTTACCCCTGGGGGAAACAAAATGTTTGCTTCCAAGGTTGAGTTTTAATAGTGTATCATAAATAATTTGAAGTCCATTTCTTAGCCATAACTTAAATGGCCACATTTTGTTTTCATTTGTCTCTGTAATTTAAGAACTTCTTAAAATATCTAAACAGCAATTTCTGGTGAGTCTGGTTTGGATTTATAAATACTCCAACAAACCAAAAAAGACAATTTAATTACATACTGAAATGTGTTTTACCCACGCACATTATAACATTTAATTGGAAGGCAACTGTAAAGGCAACATCTTAACTTTTTTTTAACTTCCACACTTAAGGAAGCAGGATGTGTTTGGATACACTCATCTTTTAAGATTTGCCATATTTTAACTGACGCTTTGGGAGAAGTGTGCAAAAGCCTTTGGGAGCCGTTTAACGCCATTTCTCTACACTGCCTATGTAGTCATTGGTGCCATTGCTGGTGTTGCTATCGCTCTGTTCTTGGCCTGGGTTCTGCTTCTGGCTTCCCTGGTTCTCTTTCTGGCTCAAATTCTGACTCGAACTCTGAGTCAAGTTCTGAATCAGATTTGGAATCAGATTCTGAGTCACATTCTGATTTGCATTCAGATTTGGATTCTGACTCTGATTTTGACTTGGATTCTGGCTCTGGCCCTGAAACTGGTTCTGGAAATGGGTCTGAAGGATCCTTCCCTTCAGAAATTTGCGTTGTTCCTGACGCTTCCGCCTAGCTTCCTGATGGTCCTTCTGCCTCATAAACTGATACCTCTGCAGAAAGAGGTCTTTGGCATAGCTGTACAATTCCATATCCAGAAAATTCAGTCCCTCAATACGCTTTTGGATTTCCTCATTGATCTCTACACTAGAGGCCCTAGTGGTATTATATTGGGTAAATGGTGAAATAAAGTTCATGTTGAAGGTTTTTTCAAACAGATACTGGGTCTTCCGCTGATACTCAGTGAGGCCGAAGAATGCCATGTGCTTCAGGTTCGATTTGGCACTTTCTAGGAGGACCTTGTTTCTCTGCTTTTCAGGCATGACAGAGAGGTTGTAACAGCCTACTAGGGTCAGGTCAGAGAGCATGCGCACCTGGCGGTTGTTGGCTAGATTATAGGGACAGTCCATGAACTCTTTCAGGGGACAGCCAGACCAGTCATCACCAGTGTAGCAGCTGGGCAGCTCTTCCGAGGTTGGGGGCCTTCCATCGCAGACATGCAGTGATGCTTTCCATGTTGCCCCTCTCTGGACATGCCTCCACTCACTCAAGTACCGGGATACTGGGTCTCGGAGGATGGTGATGTAGTGGAAGTTCCTATGGACAAAGCATGAACCAACGGTCAGAGATGTGGGTGACATAAGTGGCATCAGGGAGGTGCATGGCATATGTGATGTTCACTGGCCAGTAAGGAAGGCAAAAGGAGAATGATGGAGATGTAGTGGCATTTCTCCTGTGAACTGTGCTGTAGTCCCCTCTCTGAGCCCCACTAGCCAGTACAGCTATTTTTTCACCTAATTTGCTGGTATAAAAAGTTTAGGCCCAAGACATCTGTCTTATCCTTGTTCCCTCCCTCTTTTCCCTTGCCTTCTGTTTCTCTCTCCCCAACCAATAACACAATCCTGCCAATGACCTCATTTCTTAGGTAGGCAACCATTTTATTTCATACCCTCACCCATAAACCCCAATTAACTGATCATGAAATGGAGACTCAGTAGAAGTGATTTTATTGAAGTCATATGGAATGGATAAGTGAGCACGAATTCTAATATTTCTTCCTAAATGTACAAAAGCATTTTTCCAATATCCACTCTAATCAGGATATCTTATTCAAAAAACAAAAGCTCTTTGAAAGAGTGTCTGATAATGATATCTTTGATTCTGGTTGTTGTCATAACATCATAGCTCATACATTATGGAAGTGGAATGTAGCAATAGGCAGAGCAGGCCTGGGCCTCCAGAAATAAACATTGTAGTTAATCACTGACTGAAATAGACACGGTATCTGCCAATGGCATATATGCAAGCTACCACCTTAGTTTCAGCCTTTGCTCACATGATAATTTTCCCAGGGTAGGAAAGTTAACTCTATCAGCATTGAAATGTCCCTTTTCTTTACCCACTGAAAGGACACCTTGATGTCAGAAAGAGTGGAGGCTTTGCTATGCAACTATCTTCACTTTACAGCTGCAACCTGATAAAGCTTTTTGCTCAAATAGCAGACTAGCAAACATTTAAACCATACACCCACACACACCCATACACAGCAGGTGCACACACACGCACCACACCCCAGAAACGTTAAGGCCTATGATGTGATCATGCATACTCAAGGGGGGAAACAAGCCTGGGGTGGGCTTTTAACAAGAAACGGGTTTCCACTCAGGTTCAGTAGATGAAAGATGAGAACATGGAAGGGCATATTGTGGAAGGAAAACAACAATAAACACTAAACATTAGCATTTAGTTTCTTAAAGGAAATCTGGGGAATGGCTTGAAGCTTTTCTGAAGGTTATTCATTCCCATCTGACGAGGTGGTGGCTCTGTCCACATGCACGGGTTGCCACAAGGAACCACCTCAACCACCCGAATGGCTGAATCTGCTGGCTGATGTCCTCGGAGGAAACGTTTCACCCAAATTGTGGGCTTTGAGTAACTCGGGAGCTATCCTGTATGCCCCTGTTCTGTGCACGGCGTTTCCTCTCCCTGATGTGACCTTCCTTCTTTGACTGGAAAACTCTACTCATCTTTCAAGTTCTAATCTAAGTACTGTCTCTCCTCTGAGAAAATCTACCCAATCCCTTGCTGCCAGCCATCACCTCTTCCCTGTGTCACCATAGCACTTCCACACTTAACCTGTGTTAAAACACCTTTGAGGGCCAGCCAAGTGGCACGATGGTTAAGAACTGGCTTGGGATGCCAGAGGGCCCTGGTTCGGATCCCACATATGAGGGCCAGTGGCACCGCCCTCCACAGCTAAGATGCTGAACAACAGCTCAACCTGGAGCTGGACTGCCCTGAGTCGCCGGAGACAGCATCGGCTGCAGCCCCTGCTGCAGTGGATTGCCATGGGCTACCGTGTGTGGCCAGCAGCCAGTGTGAGCGGCCAGAAGCCGCAGTGAGCGGCCGTCCAGAAGCCGGCGACTGATCTGCCTCGCCAGAGAAGAGCGCAATGATGGTGCCAACTTGGGCCAGTGAAGCAACGTCCTCCACAACTAGACTGAAGAACAAAATGACAGCAACTTGTCTGTTCCCCTCCCCCCAATCCCCCAATAAAAAATCTTAAAAAAACCCAAAAACAACACATTTGATACTGAATTGAAATTACTTGTTTGTATTTCTGCTTAAACTCTGTTTTCCAGGACAGGGGCTCTGTGTTACTCTTCTACAACTCTCATCCCACCCATTCCAGCTTTGTACCTTGGCCTTTATACCAGACACACAGCAGAATCTCAGTAACTCCTTTAATTGCTTATCTGATGAACTATTCTAGAGAAGAGGGGGAAGAGGGTTAGGAACTACGAAGGATGTGCTTCATCATATAAAAACTCTGGATAATCTTGTAAGTGCCTTGTCAAAAATCACAGAAAGTTATTATTTTTTAAAAGATTTTATTGGGGAATTGGGGAAGGGAAACAGTGTTTGGAGAATTGGGGAAGGGGAACAGCCAAGTTGTTGTCCCTCAGTCCCAGTTGTGGAGGGCGCAGCCAGCTCAGCTCCAAGTCCAGTCGCCATCCGGCTGCCTGGTGGTAGCTTGCAGCCACTCAGCTCAAGGTGCCATGTTCAATCTTAGTTGCGGGTGGGCGTAGCCCACCAGCCCATGCGGGAGTTGATCCGGAAACCCTGTTGCTAAGAGCGCATGCTCTAACCACTGAGCCATCCAGCCACCTGTCGGCAGCTCAGCTGCAGCTCAGCCCAGACGCAGCTCACTGGCCCATGTGGGAATCGAACCAGCGATCCTGTTGCTCAGAGCTCGCGCTCTTAACCAACTGAACCACTCAGCCGGCCCCCCACAGAAAGTCTTTTAAAATTACCTTATATGTTTTCTGGAATAAACAAGCATGGGGCACAGGAGAAACATCTGGGAGTAAGGATGGGGAAAGGGCCAAGACCACCTTCACCTATCTCTCTGCTTTTCTTAGGACCCGACTTTGCTGGTGTCAATGAAATTCATTTCAGTAAGCACACATGCTAATGAGTAGCAGCTTTTGTTTTCCAGCAGTCTTTACCAACAAAGGTGACTACTGTTCCCATGGGCTCCCTCCTTCCACTCATAGTTTTAGTATGATTGATTGATTCATTCATTTATTCAATACATATTTATCAAGCCTTTATTCTAGACCTGAGGCGATAGCTTAGTGGCAATTAGTCTGATTATTTGGGAAAAAAAGAAATATATGAAGTCCAGTGATACATTTGGATTACTCTTTCAACCAGCTTTTTTAGACATGCATTATAATGGGGCTGCTGGGTGTTTTAAATCCCCATAATGGAGTCACCTTCATGCTTAGCTGAAGGTCTTCCTGCCCTAATTTGTTTTGCTGGTTTCGGTCTACAGTGACATCTTCTGGTAAATCTTAGAGTGCACCCCAGAGCAAGTCTGAGGCTCTCCTTTCTAAGAGCTCTTCCTTATGTTTCAGAGCAGACAGATTGTAACCACCAGGGTTAGTGTCAGGAGCGATGTTTTATAAGCTCCATCCCCACATCGAGAGAGAGGAAGCCCCACAGAAAGGCAGAGACAGACATGCAGGGAGTCTCTCATATTTTGGATGTGTGACTCCTTTCACCTGAGGGTGTCCTAGTGCCCGCATGAGATGAGGCCAGACCAATGTGGGCAGCCTCAGTGTCTACACTGCAGGGATCATCAGAGAAATTAGAGGAGCCTATATGCTGGCATGTGTACATGCTTACATACACACACTGCCCTGGTGATAAGAGCTACCCTACATCCAGATGGCTCTGGAGATTCACTCATGGCCAGCAGCCCCTTTCTTCAATGGAAAATAGGCCCAGAGGCCCAGACTGCCACAAATGGAAACACTTGATGCTGCTTGAAAAATGATCTCATAGGTTAAAAGAAAGATCTGCTGAAGAGCAGGTCTCTAGGAGTGTCCAGAAGCCTCCTGAATCGCGTAGCATATTGGAGGTGAAAAGGCAGGTCAGGATAACACCTGGGAGGTTTAGTGGGGCAAATGATCCAGGATGCTCATGCTTCTGAGTGAAGAGTTGTTCGGGAAATATCAGAGAGGCAGTCTTCCCACCCAGAGCAAGTGAGGATGTGAATGCCCAACCTTATGGAAATGTGATTTGGGAATCAAATAGACACAGGAACACTGGTGGCAGTTTTCCAGTGGTTAGTTCAGTTCAAGCACCTAATGTATGCCTGCCTGGCACTGACAGGCACTGAGGACACCAATGAGGATAAGAGGTGGGTACCTCAGGAGAGCACTTCAGCATAAAGTGCTGTTAATGATAGAGCAAGTACAGGCACAATGAAAGCACCTTACAGTGCTTCTTAGCCTAACCTGATGAGAAAGGAAGAGTTTCTGAAGCTTTATTTTGAACAGCACGTAAGAATTAGATGAGTCAAGAAGAGAGGAAATGAGTATGAGGCAGAAAGATTAGCATGAGCAAAGGCACAGAGGCATAAACTAGCCTGTTGTGTGTGGAGGAAGTGCATTGGGAAACATCTTACTGGTAATTACGGGGTAGTGGCAGGAATTAAAGATGAAGAAGTGGCGATGGACCTGGTTGTGGAAGGCCTCAGGTGCCATATTTAAGAATTTAGACTTCTGTGGGCAACAGAGAGGCCTTAAAGGATTTTAAGCAGGGAAGTAACATGATGAAATCTGTGTTTTAGAACGATCACTGTGTGTGGTGTGTGGAGATGGTATTAAAGAAATTAATTGAGGCTACTGTAGAAAACAAGACAAAAGAAGGGGTGCCAACTAAACAATTATTTGAGAGGCAGAATTAACAAGAGATGGTAACAAAATGAATGTAGGTGAGAGGAAGGAGAAGGAGTTAAGGATGCTTCCTGGGTCTCTGGTGGAAGGTTTGGAGTGTATGTGGGACATCCAAAAAGAGTTGAATAGACATATCTAGTACTCAGAGAGTGATCTGGGCTTAACATAAAGATATGGACTTGTCAGCAAAAAGTGGTAGTTTCAGACTGTGAGGACCTACTCAAGAGTTGGTTTTTAACTTTATACCAGTGGCTTCAGATAACTAAAGGCAGCGTTTAAAGCCTACTGAATGGGATAAGATATTTGCCAAATATACATCTGATAAGGGGTTAATAACCAAACTTTATAAAGAACTCATGGACTTCGGGTAAGATGGCGGAATAGATGGATGCTGTGCCGACTGCCTCCCAGGATCACACCAAAATTACAAATAATTTATAAGATATTCAACCTCAGAAGTACTCTGGACCCTAGATGA
>NW_017732083.1:443615-445334 GCF_001890085.2 Hipposideros armiger
CATGGGACATGGAAGTGGAGTCAAGAGAATTGTAATAGATATATATGATATTGGGGGGAAGTGGGGTGGCGGATTGGGGAAGGGGGGTTGTCACCTAGAAGGGTAAAAAGAATAACTATTGCACTGTGTTGTACAGCTGAAACTAATTGTAAAAAATGTGTATTTCACAATAAAAAATAATTAAAAAAAAAAGAACAGGGCCGACTGAGTGGCTCAGTTGGTTAAGAGCTCGCTCAAGAGTTTGAGCTCTGAGCAACAGCGGTTCGAGTACCGGCACGAGCCGAGCAGCCACTGAGCTACCAACAGGTAGCAGGATGGCTCAGCTAAAAAAAAAAAAGAACAGAACTCATACAACTCAACTCCCCCCCAGAAAAAAAACCAAAATAAAAACAAACATAACAATCCTATTAGGAGCTGAATAGACATTTCTCCAAAGAGGACATACAGATGGTCAACAGACATATGAAAATGTGCTCGACATCACTAATCATCAGAGAAATGCAAATAAAATCTCAATGAGATATCACCTCACACCTGTCAGAATGGCTATCATCAATAAATCGACAAACAAGTGTTGGCGAGGATGTAGAGAAAATGGAACACTTGTGCAGTGTTTGTGGGATTGCAAATTGGTGCAGCCACTATGGTAAACAGTATGGAGTTTCCTCAAAAAAATTAAGAATAAAACTACCTAATGACCCAGCAATTCTACTTCTGGGTATTAATCTGAAGAAATCCAAAACACTAATTTGAAAAGGTATATTCACCCCTATGTTCACTGCAGCACTTTTTATAACAGCCAAGCTATGGAAGCAACCCAAGTGCCCATCAATAGATGACTGGATAAAGGAGAAGTGGTACATATATACAATATAATATTACTAGGCCATAAAAAAAGAATGAAATCTTATGATTTGCGACAACATGGATGAACCTAGAGTGTAGTATGGTAAGTGAAATAACTCAGACAAAGACAAAAAGCATATGATCTCACTTATATGTGGAATCTAAAGAACAAAATAAATGAACAAACAAAACAGAAAAAAAAAAGAATGCATTTGAGAGCCTGGGCTAGAGGGAAATTCTCTATAATCACACCAAAGTTAGAAAGTGAAAATATGCCTGAGAGAGGTAGGCATAGCGCAAAAAGGAAGAGAATATAGCAGGGTGAGGGGCTCGGACAAGCTTCAGGAAGGAAATTGTTTTTAATCTGGGCCTTGAGGCACACACAGGTTCAGATCTTATTAGGATATGCGTGAGAAAATCCTAGGCAGAAGAAGGGTATAGAGAGTATAGAGTACAAGGTGGGTTTGATCAGGATGTGGGGTGTGGCCCATGAATGCCAGGCTAAGAACCAAGAACCAAATGTCGTATGAGACTGCCCTCCAACTGTTGGCATGGGCAAAACTGAAGACAAAGGCTTTACCATCTGTGTGCTTTCCTTAAGCCTGAACTAACTCCTCTTCCTCACACCCATCAGGTAGATAAAAGGCCATGATTCCAGAGAACGAACACACACACACACACACACACACACCCGATAGACCATTCCTGATCCCCCCTCCATAAGCACCTCAATTAGAATGTTCATAGTGAAGGGCCGGCCGAGTGGCACGTAAGTTAAGAGCTGGCTTGGGACGCCAGAGGGCCCAGGTTCGGATCCCACATATGAGGGCCAGTGACACTGCCCTCTACAGCTAAGATACTGAACAACAGCTC
>NW_017732083.1:446594-455477 GCF_001890085.2 Hipposideros armiger
CCGACTGAATTTGCTGGATCCAAGGGCAACCAGGGATAATGTTTGAGGGAGAGGAGGATCCCTAAGAGTAAATGCCTTATTGCCAAGAAACAACTTCTGCTTTTGAGAACCAGGGAAACATAGAAGGCAGAGCTAAGAGTCCTTTAGAGCTCAGCTTAGGGAAGCAGTGTGCGTGGTGACTAGGAAACTGGGCCCTGGAATCAGCCTGTCGGACTTGGTTCCACCACTGTCTGCTGTATGCCCTGAGACAGGTTACTTGATTTCTCTGGACCTGTTTTCTTCTCCGTACAATGGGAATAATCCTACTACTTACCTCATAGAGTTGTTGGGAGGATCAAATTAATTCATATAAAGTTAGAATGGTGTCTTTCATATAAGAGCCTTTTAATGAATGTTAACTATTATTATTTTGGCATTCTTCTCTTTCTGATCAGAACCTTACACAACAGCTCCATGTATGGTTAGTTTCATGCCAGTGGTTTTTTGTTTTGTTTTTTTATATTTTATTGGGGAATTGGGGAAGGGAAACAGCATTGGGGAATCAGGGAAGGGGAACAGACAAGTTGCTGTCCTTTTGCTCTTCAGTCTAGTTGTGGAGGATGTCGTTCGTTCCACTGGCCCATGTTCGTATTAACATTGCGCTCTTCCTGGGTGAGGCAGTCGCTAGCCAGCCATTGGACAGCCGCTCACGGTAGCTTACGGCAGCTCACTGCAGCAGGGGCTGCAGCCTACACCATCACCGGCGACTTACGGCAGCCCAGCTCCAGGTTGAGCTGTTGTTCACCATCTTAGCTGTAGAGGGCGCAGTGTCACTGGCCCTCACGTGGGATCCGAACCTGGACCTTGCTGCTCAGGGCTGGTGTCCCAAGCCAACTCTTAACAAACACACCACTCAGCCGGCCCTCGTGCCAGTTTAAGTGTGCCTGATTTGGGGGTTTGGTCACATCCAGGCAGGACCTATAAAGTCAGTGAAGTGGACTGCCCAAGGTCAGTTTGCCAGAGAGATTAGAGCAACTCCTAAAGGAAGAAAGAGTTACGTCCAGGGTTTGGGCCAAGATATGACCAGAGAACAAAACAATTTTTCTGTTATTATTATTTTGATCTTATCTTTATGCCCAAATTAATATGATATGGAGAAATAAAAAATAATTTTTAATAAAAAAGATAGCATTTAATACCCCGAGGTTTCTCTTCTTTACCCTAAATACGGTTTTCAACTATTCTCTACACTGCTTCAAGCTGCCTCACTGTCCTCTTGTTTACCTCTGAATATATCCTACTTTATTGGAACATGCCCTCCAGGCACACTGGAACAAGTAACAAGTAGGGACAGTCTATCGCCTACCTCATTCTTGACACCGTTTTTCTTAATATGGCCTTATATCACATTGGCCTTTTGGCATACACTGACAGTGATGCCACAGCACTGACACACAGTCAACTAAATTCTTTCCTTTGCTTACATATATGAATGCCATTTTGAAACCCAATCTAGTACCTTGTCCTGGACAGTTGCAGTTTATTTGTGGCTCTGTTTAATTTCTTTTTGTTAGAATAAGTCTAAGCCTGTTAGAATGCATCTGGATTCTGATTATATCCCCCAATGTCTTTACCATGTCTTGCTATTCCTTTTGGAAATGCCCATATCCAGGCACCGATCAAACAGAGCAAGATGCAGGTGAGAGCAGATTTGGGGTAGTGACTGGAAATCTCCTTTCAGGTTGACATAAACCCAAAGGGTGCTGCTGAATGGACTGATTTAATTTTAAATGAGTAGGCCAAGTTCAGCCACAGGAAAATCACACTCAGCCTGTTTCAGTTAGCAGTAATTGGACAGAAAACACTTGTCACCAAATGTGTCACTTATTTAGATGACCACGAGTTATATCTTTAAATTGGGGTCATGACTCCCCATCAGTTACCTGCGTTAATTCAATGACCATTGTTTAGTACCTCTGTATACCTCTGTTGCCGTTACAGGCAGAATACAGTGAAAGAATTGGTCCTCTGTACCAGTCTAGGCTAAACTTTTCCTGTCATTGATGATTAACTGAGGAAACAAGAATGACAACCAATGAAAGAGCAAAAAACCAAGGGACCACCCTGACTCCTCTATCCTGCTCACCGCTACTGTCTGAACTTTCCACAAGTCCGCTGATTCTAGTTCTTAATAGCTCTCAAATTCATCCTTTCCACCACTGCCTGGGGTCAAGCCCTCATCACGTCTCTACTGAATCACTGCAGCAGTGTTCTGGCCCACCTCCCTGCCTCCGGCTCACATCCGTTCCACATCCCCATGTGGCACACATCCAAGCTGTCATTCCCTAGTTAAGACCTCTCAATAGCTCTCTATCAACTATGAAGTCTAAGCTCCTCCATATGCTAGACCCAGCCTGGTGGGACCTGGCAACCAACTTTCTTTCTCTCCACCCTTGCCTCTATCAAGCTCCCTCTACACAAGTCTTTCTCAACCATGAGTGATTTTGCATCTCCCCCTCCCACCCTTGTCTCTAGGACATTTGGCAACATATGGAGACATTTGGTTGTCACAATTGGGGGGCAGGTTCTACTGGTATCTAGTGGGTTGAGTCTCAGTATGCTGCTGAACATGGTACAATGCAGACAAAGAATTATCCAACCAAATAGCAATAGTGCCAATTTTGAGAAATCCTGCTCAATACTCTACGTTAGGTAAGTAAAAGTAATGTTGATTTCCAACTGGTGCCAAGCACTGATCCTACAGGTTCCTTCCCTTTGTATATGGTGTGCCCACTCTTGAGTGGCTTCTACGTGTCCTTTGTAGGTTATCTGGAAAATGCCTTCAAAACTCAAAGATTGCCTCCTCCATGAAACCTTCCTTTACCTTCCTGGGCAAAGTTAACTGCCCTGGCATTCCTCTGTTCCAACTGCGCTGGTATTCTCCCATTATAGCATTTATCACAATGTGCTGAGACTGTTTAGTGATTTGTCTGCTTCCCCCATTGTACTATGAGCTTTGGGGGGGCAGGGGCTGTGTATCATTTATCAATGTAAGCTCCTCTGGGCCTGGCAGAATATTTGACATAAAATAAGTGATTAATAAGATTGTTGAATGAACGTCTGCAGCAGAAGCAGCAACGGTTAGGAAGAGCTAATGGGAAAGTGCATATATTTTTTTCTCTTTTTTTTGTATCAACATTAAACGATATTTGCATTTGCAGAAAGCTGGGGACATGTCCATGGATTTGTTCTCTTAGCATACATGGACAGTTCATGCTGGTAGTTACAGAAATAGTTAGTCTAATGCCACTAGATGTCAGTATTAAATAACAGATATCCCATTTTATACACGTGATGGAACATGTTAAGGAAATCTAGCTATGAAGATCAGATGATATTTAGCAGTTGCCCCTGACTTTCTGTGCAGCAGCCCAATGGTAGTGAAGGCTGGGAGGAAGTTTAAGGATATTAAATGTAAGTAAATGGATAAAAACAAGAACCATATTTTTTTGTTGTTTTACTTTAACAGATTATCCTGCAATAAGTACTTCAGTTCTAACTCACGCAATTCTAGACTGTCAGAACAAAGAGAAATCTTTGAGGTGACAAAACATCTAGGTCAAGCGCTTCACTTTTTTTTTAAGATTTTTATTGGGGAATTGGGGAGATGGGAATAGTGCTGGGGAATTGGGGGAAGGGGAACAGACAAGTTGCTGTCGTTTTGTTCTTCAGTCTAGTTGTAGAGGACATTGCTTCACTGGCCCAAGTTGGCACCATCATTGTGCTCTTCCCAGGCAAGGCAGATCAGTCGCTGGCTTCTGGACGGCCGCTCACTGCAGCTGCAGGCCGCTCACACTGGCTGCTGGCCACACACTGTAGCCCATGGCAACCCACTGCCACAGGGGCTGCAGACTACGCCGTCGCCAGCGACTCACAGCAGCCCAGCTCCAGGTTGAGCTGTTGTTCAGCATCTTAGCTGTGGAGGGCAGTGTCACTGGCCCTCATATGTGGGATCCGAACCGGGGTCCTCTGGCCTCCCAAGCCAGTTCTTAACCATCGCGCCACTCGGCCAGCCCGCCCTTCACTTTTGAGGTGGGGAAATCAAAGCCCTGAGAGAGGCAAGGATTTGCCTACAAGTCACAAGTTACCAGTAGCTCTTGGGAATCAATCTAAGTGCAAGGAATATTCCTGGGCTGAAAGCCTACATTTTTAGTAGACCCTGGCTTTATGTCTGTTGATTACCTAAGACAGCAAATCAACCAGGCCTGAAAGAGCTCACTGACCCTCAGGAAGGGGAAACAGTAGACTGCTGAAAATATTTCCTTATAACCAGGAAATTCTGATGCACGTGCATGGTCCAGTTTGAGAACCACTGTCTAACGCGTGTGGCTTCAGAGATCATAAGTGTCTCAGACAGCAGCCAGTTAGCTCAGGTGGTTAGAGTGCAGGCTCTTAACACCAAGGTTGCCGGTTCGATTCCCACATGGGCCAGTGAGCTGCGCCCTCCACAACTAGATTGAAGACAACGACTTGACTTGGAACTAAAGGGTCCTGGAGAAAACACACTGTTCCCCAATAAAGTTTTAAAAAATCTCTCAGAGATCCCAGGGAGTACCCAAAGTGTGGACAAGCCAACTGAGCTCCCAAGAGCAAGTCTGAGTTCCTAGTCACACTCCTTAGACAAGTCCTAAGGATGCCCATTTCCATCCAGGGAACTTTGCCTGAGCAGAGTTATGAGGATAATGATGTAAACATTTATTTTAAGGCCACTGCTTCATGAAAGGCCACAATTAGGTTTTCCTGCACTACTCAAAGGGGAAATAAATATCAAAGCCTCTTTCTTATGGAAGAAGGCCAGCAAAACTGTACCAGTTAAGGTCATAGGAGTGATCAATAAAAAGTTAATTTAAGAAAGGAAACAAATTCTTAGCCCAAATCAATAGGAGTGAAGATTATACCTGTAGCTTAGATTTTTGTTGTGGTTGTTTTTTAAGTTCAGCCTTTGCACATCTTGTTCTGGGAGTAATGATGCGTGACAGAAACATAAGAACTGTAGTTGGTGATCCTAAGTAAACTCTCCAAACAGTGGAAGTTATGTATGACGATGAGTCATCAGTGCTGAAGATCTGGTCTTCCTTCCTCAGTTAATATGTCTCAACTAACTGCATGGATGCTCCTACTGGATATAAACGACTTGGTCAAAGCAAGGAGGATGGCTTTCAGATCAAACAACAGTAATATATGAGCACAGACTAAATAAAAGTAGTTAATTGAATCAAAGGGAAATATACTTCCAATGGGATTGAATGCCTTAAGCCCTGGAGATCCCATTTTAACTGCTTTTCTTGTGTGACTCATAAACTGGCAGTCCCCAAAGAGGAGAGTTCCATACACACTGTGATCAGCAGTGGCAGCAGCCTCATAAAAGAAGTGTAGGGCTTCAAAAGGGGTCTCCTTTGAAGTGGGTGGATGCTCACTTAAATGTGTTGCTTTGGGTGCATTTGTCAAAACAGTCTTGTGGCTTGGTAGTCATGCTTTATCTAGTGAGAAGGGTGAGTTGTCAGTTTCACATAGTATGGGTTACTTAGGGCAGTGACACTCATTATTTCATTTGATTCTCTTCACACTAGGAAGACCGAAAATGATCTGGATGCTGAACCTCTCCCTTTCTTCTTCAAGTTGATGCTGTGGGCTCACGACTAGGCCAGCCTCTCCTGGGCAACCCAGATATGGGGAGCAGGACCAATCCTTGGGAACCCACTAATCTATAAGACAACCAGGACTCTCAATGGTGGGCTGACGGAGTGGCACGTTGGTTAGGAGTTGACTTGGGACACCAGCTCTAAGCAGTAGGGCCGCGGTTTGGATCCCACATTGAGGGCCAGTGACGCTGCGCCCTCTACAGCTAAGATGGTGAACAACAGCTCGACCTGGAGCTGGGCTGCTGTGAGCCGCCAGCAACGGCGTAGGTTGCAGTGGGGCTGGCGGGCAGCAGTCGTGCGCTTTTGTGAGCTGCCGTGAGTCACCATGAGCAGTCCGTCCAATGGCCGGTAAGCAACTGCCTCACCCGGGAAGAGCGCAAGGATAATACCAACATGGGCCAGTGAAGCACCATCCTCCATAACTAGACTGAAGAACAAAAAGGACAGCAACTTGTCTGTTCCCCTCCCCCAATTCCCCAATAAAAAATCTTTTTTTAAAAAAAAGACTCTCGGTGATTATTTGAATGGATTGACTAGTTTTTAGCAGGACATAACCATACCAGGCAAATATTGGACATAATAAAACCAACTTGCAAAAGACTAAAGGTCTTGTACTCACCAAACAAGCTATTCAGTTATTCTCGCAGAGGTTTTCTTCTATTCTTCACACCTCACCTCAAGGAGAAGTTCTGTGCTTATGAGGTAATACCTTAATTAGCATCTTAATTAACTAATTTCCTCTCTCTGTTTAACTGGAGGTTAACCTATCTGTGTGTATTGTAGGGGAACAAACACTCAACAGAGCACAAATGGATTTTCTATAACAGAAGAACATTTTTCTATTCTCTTGTTGCTTTTGAAAAGCAGGAAAGTGATGTTTCTTTCTTCGTTGAAAAGGAAGAAAATAAGATTTCTAATGTCTGTAAATTCAAAATCAATGTAGAATTTTTCACACAATAAGTACTGGTGATATTTACTTTTTAAAGAAGAAATCTAGCTCTCTTCCTTCCCAAAGCCCAATAGGCTCCAAAGTACATAAATCTAAGGACTTCTGCAAACAGTGAAAAAGCTGATTTCTTTAACAAGATGTGAAATTCCAAGCTTTACGACCCGTAGTTACCAGCCTTCAACCAACTGCTTGGCAGCGTGAAAAGTTTCACAGCTTACACTGCCCCCTGAAATTTTTCTGCATCCTGAAATTATTTTCTGAGTCTCGGTTCATTAATACTCAGTGTGTTTTTGAGGTGGAAAGAACTTCTACAGGAAACCCTCTTCAGTGTGTAGATGAGGTAGCTGAGGCCCCATGAAGGGATATGAGCTGCCCATGTCACATGGAGAACAGCTTTGCCACTGGTTAACAAATTCAGGCTTCCTGACTTCCCATCCAGGGACTCCTTCCTCTCTGTACAGTGCTTCTCAGGATCCTGAGTGTTTCCAAGTGTCAGGACCCTGTCAAACTGTCATCCTCGGGGGGCTGGTATTAGGGGCAGCCAAGGAGAGGGTTTGGTTCTCTTCTTTCCTCCAAAAGAGTGGGCAGGGGTGAGGAGTGGTAAACTTCAACCTCCAGGGGACAGGAGAGGACTTGGGAAATGTCTAAGTGTCACCGTTGTGACTACCATGGTTAATGTCTTGCTCTTAAAATGAGCACCCACCTGAAGCTGAAACTGAATAATAATGAATGTCAACTATAGTTTAGTATATATATAGTCTCAGGGTGTGGAGTACAGCATAGAGAATAGAGTCAATGGAATTTTAACAGGTATATACGATGTCAGAGGGGTAGTAGATTGGGGGAGGGGGGTTATCACTTTGTGAGGGGTGTAAATGTCTAACTATTACATTGTTTTGTACACCTGAAACTAATAAAAAATAAAGAGCATCCTTAGTACCTCTTGTCCTGGGAATCTATTGTTCCTGTCCTGTCTTTTTATTGGAAAGTACATCCACTACAAAACACTGTATGTTCAAAGTCTCAACTAGGCAGTAGTAAAACTGGTATCTCCATGACATTCAATTCAGGAACGACCAGGCATGCACAAGTTGGGGATATAATATTCTTTTAGCCCTAGAGTTGAAGGGTTTGGCATTGGGTTATAATGCAGATATTTAATCAATCTATGATCAATGTACCAAATCTGAGTGACCCCCAAATTGCCATAATTTGAGCTGTGGGCACAATAATGAGGCAGCCATATGTATATGAGCACCTGCTCTCAAAAAGCTTAGAATTTAGTTGGGGAGCAGAACCACAATTCAGTGAGGGGGTAAAGGTAGAATATAGTGAAAGGCTAATTGTGTCATACAGAGTCCAAATGCAAAATTAGTCAGCATGGAGAGAGTTTCATGTGTGCTATGGTAATCAAGGAAGGCTTCATGGAGGAGGAGAAAGATGATCACGCTCTAAAGGATATAAAAGACTTAAGTGTGGGTTGGGGAGGGTAGGAGGCATTCTGACATGAGCAAACAGCACATAAAGGACACACTAATAAATGGTATGATTTAGTGGGTGCTTACATAATGCTAGGCACTATGCTAGATGATTCCTCACAGAACCCCATTAAATGGGTACTAATGTCTCCATTTTAGGTATAGTACTGCACTGTCCAATATAGCCACCAGCCACAGATGGCGATCGAGCCTTTTGAAATGTGTCTAGTCCAAAGTAAAAAGTGTTTGAAATGTTTTTAAGCATATGTGCTAAGATTTCCAAAGCTGAGAGAAAGATAAAATGTTCCAGTAATTAATTATTATTTATACTGATTATATGTTCAAATAATACTTTTGATATATTGGGTTAAATAAAATATATTGTTAAATTTAATTTCACCTGTATCTTTTCATTTTTAATGAGGCTATTAGAAGATTTAAAATTACAAATGTGATTTACATTATATTTCTGTTAGACAGTGCTACTCTAGAGCCAGAGTGCCTGGGTTCAAGTTCCAGCTTTGGCAGTTACTAGCTGTGTCAGCTTGTGCAAATAACTTAACCTCTCTGTGCTTCTGTTTTTCTCATTTACAACATGGGGAAAGCTATGTGGTCTAAATCAAGATAAAATGATGTGATCATATATATATATATATATATATATATATATATATATATATATATAAAATATGAATTTCAGATACCGTATTTGCCGGCGTATAAGACGACTGGGCGTATAAGACGACCCCCTAACATTTCCACTCAAAATACAGAG
>NW_017732083.1:459772-462260 GCF_001890085.2 Hipposideros armiger
AAGTTGCTGTCCTTTTGTTCTTCAGTCTAGTTGTGGAGGACGTTGCTTCACTGGCCCAAGTTGGCACCATCATTGCGCTCTTCCTGGACGAGGCACATCAGTCGCCGGCTTCTGGATGGCCGCTCACGCTGGCTGCTGGCTACACACGGTAGCCCATGGCAACCAACTGCCACAGGGGCTGCAGCCTACTGTGGAGTCATCACCGGCGACTCCCGGCAGCCCAGCCCCAGGTTGAGCTATTGTTCAGCATCTTAGCTGTAGAGGGCAGTGTAACTGGCCCTCATATGTGGGATCCAAACCGGGGCCCTCTGGCATCCCAAGCCAGCTCTTAACCATCGTGCCACTCGGCCGGCCCGCTGTCTTGTCTCTTTAACCAGGCTGTATATTACTTAAAGATCAAGACTACTGGGCATCCACCCCCCACCCCCATCTCTCAGCACAGGGCCCAGCACCTTATGGGAACTCAGACCGGTGGGTCAGTTGATAGAACATTGACAGTGAAGCCTGGAACTGTCCAGGATGCACCTTTGCCTTAATCCACATCATTATACATAGGATCCTCCTCCAAGGACATTCACCACTAATCAGAGTCCAAGGGCATTATTCCCCAAGCCACACAGGTCCCTTATTGCCAACACTATCCTTTCTCTGGCTTGCTATAGCTCCTTAGGCCCCAGTTTTGGCATTCTCCATCCAGGAGTGACTGTTGCACACATGATACCACCCGACAGGGTGAAGAAGGCCTCTTCCCCTCAAACACTTCTCCACCGAGGCCTGAAATCCCACATTTAGTTACTATTTATTTTCTCCTTCATGGTGGCCAGAAGCCGCTGTCCTCTGATCTTCTCCATCCTGTCCTATACCTCTCCCTTCCTCTAGCTTTTCCCTGCTAGATTCTCTTGGCTTAGGCTGTTCAAAATCTTAGATCTAGAAAGAACAGTGATAATCTCTTCTCATCAAGGTGTCATGTACTTCACACCACCAGAAGGATTTCTACTTCAGAGGAGCATCCCCTGATGGAAAATGCTGTGCTCTCTTCTCTCAGGGGAGAATTGCCAGGGGCAGCAGGGCAAATATTATGGGGCAAGAGGCCTTCTTGAAATCACAGCCTGTAGGTGACTGGCCATTGAGGGCAAGTGAAAGGCTGCTTCAATAGTCACAATCAGGAAGCTTGTTCCTTTCTGCTCAAAGAAAGCACAGGAATTTAAAATGAGACCATTTGGTGACAGTTTTGATCAAACTTCTTTTCCTTTTCAGAATCATGAATCTGTCATGAACACACTAAGTTCAAACAAGATTTGATCTCCCTAGAGCTATTTTTGAAGTCCTGTTGTACCCCTACCACACCTCCTTCCATTTAACATTCACGAGTCAAGGTGTGACTAGAAATATGTGTAGGGAGAATACATTGACCTTCATCTTCTGTGCGGTGAGCAGAATGTGTTGACGGTTGAAATATGGGCAGGTACATTTTGGAGAGACTGGTGTTGCTGCATTTCAGTGTACCAAGCATACTTCAGGTGATCAGTGAGTCACCTTTGAGTTTCTTAAATATTTGAAATACACTACTTATATTTCTCAATTCATTTTCGATAATTAAATATCTATTATCCCAAACTTTTTTGAAGGCATAGCACCCTCTTGGGCCTCTTCTCAAAACCTATCTATGTTAATGATGTTTTAACAAGGCACATTTTCTTCCTCGAGATCCTCATGACATGCTTGTGAAATAGACAGACAGGTCCAGTCCATTTCATAGGCACAGATATTAGTGCACAGAGAAGTGAAAGGTCACACAGCTAGTAAGTGATCAAGTTACATGTCTGAAACCTACGTCTAGACATTCAGACTCATTCTGCTACCCCGTACCACTTGGCTCATTTATTTGAGAATGAAAGAAATTCTGTGTGAAGCAGTGCAGAGATTTCTGCAATACCCTAACAGGGTGTGCAACCAGGGCCAGCCTTATGGGGTGGCATGGTTTTCAGGGGTGCTGGAAGCACAGCCCCTTTCTCTCATGGTTATCCAGAAAAACACAATGTGAGGTTTATTCCTTTGGTTTAAGGATCTGCCTCCTGTGCAATCAGGGGATAAGGGGTAGAAGTTCATAAGCCATTAAGAGTTACCAGTCATTTAGATAGGTGAGGCTCTAAATGTCCTCTAAGATATCCCTTCTATGGATTTAATAATCAGGTCCCGCATTAAAAAGGGGGGAGGGGGAAGGAGGTGTGCAGGGCATGTATAGAGATGGGCACTGAGTTTTGAAGAAGGAAAAAAAACCTGAGAAGGAAAACTGAGGACACCACAGGCAAACTTGGCTGCCTTAGAATTTTGCTGGGGCTAAGGGCTGCCAGGAATCTGGTTTAAAAGTAAATGTAAAGGGGGCCGGCCAAGTGGCGTGATGGTAAGAACTGGCTTGGGACTCCAGAGGGCCCCGGTTCGGATCCCACATATGAGGGCCAGTGACACTGCCCTCTACAGCTAAGAT
>NW_017732083.1:462320-465442 GCF_001890085.2 Hipposideros armiger
ATATATATATATATATATATATATCTGAAATCTATCTTGAAATATAATACTTAACAAATGCTAGTTGTTATTATTGTTACTGTTATTATAAAGATAAGGGTATTCAGTTAACAGATGCTATTTTACCATTCAAAAATCACAGAGCTAGTTCATGACTGTCTGTCAGGTCTGCGAGACTCCTGAGCCAAAACTCTTGCCCACTGCCCTGGCGGATGCCCTATTTGCTCTTTGTACCCTCACTGCCAAGTATATCTGAGTTTCCAGTGTGTGTGTGTGTGTGTGTGTGTGTGTGTGTGTGTGTGTGTGTGCGCGCGCGCGCGTGCGCGCACTCAGTGAGCACAGCCTCAGGAGCCACGGGTCAAGGGCACAACTGGCCTGGCTGGAACAGGACATTTAAAGCAGGAGATGGTTGGATGTGCCAGGATGTGAAAGGAAGGGCTGATTCCGTGTTTTGGTGGGCCCATTACAGAGCCTCAGGGATGGAATTTGAGCACGTCAGAGCTGGGGCAAGGGGTGGTGTGCATAGCCTAAGTTTCTCATTCCACAGATGAGGAAACCAGATAGCTGTCTCCCTTGCCATCTCTAGATCATGAGAAATCCTGAGACACATGGAATCATTTCTTTAGGGACCTCCACAAAGATAAGGAATCAGATCGCAGGCCTTTTACACATGGTAGGCAGTCAATAAACATGATTTAAGGTCATTGTGAGCACTCGTTCAACTGGGCCTGTGATGCATGTGCTGTCTGGGAGGAGGCACCTCGAGTGTGCTTTGGAGAAATCGTTAGAGGAAAACTAGTCAAGATAAATGCCTGCTCTCAGCATTGTGCTGGTTTCCAGAACAGCACAGGTGAAATGTTATCCCCTAAATGAAGTCTGCCCTTCTTGAGTCCTGGGTTGATTTTAATGAGCTCTAATATTGTTTTAAGGTGCTGAGAGAGAGAAAGTACAAACCTTGGCTTTTGTGGGGAAAGCAGACTTCGTTAACCATATAAACTGTAAAAAATTGTAGCCACTCAGAATTTTAAGGGCTGGCAGGGTTGTGCCTCCTTTCCCCTGGGAGAGCTTTTTTTCTGCAGGTATTTAGGCTGCAAAAAGTACGGCAATTACTGCATAACTTGGTTGTTCTATATGTGTGTAGAGATAAGCATGATATATACTACCAGGCACAGTCTGTTGCTTCACCGTGTTCATTTGGGGAATGGAAAGAAACCTCACCAATCCCCCACCTAAACCTCTCTGCCTAAAAAAGAACCCGATGTCACACTGGAGTGAGTACAGGAAGGGGCACCAAAGACAAGAACCTGCTTGAGCATAAGGAAATATTTTGAAGGTTATATTAGTCCTAACAGCTTGCAAGAGTTCTATAAGTTCTGTGCATCTGAGGTTATTTTCCATGGTGTAGATAACAGACACTGTGGCTACCCGTGTTTCCCACTGAAGGCCAAAAGAGGACTTACCCTGGAATCAGGGTTGTAGCATTGGAGCTTAGGGGGCCAAGTCCCCTCCTCACCACCTCCCCAGTCACAGGATGCTCCTCCAGGTGGCAACTGAATATCACACTGCAATGTCTTAAGTCCTAGAGAAGAGCTACTTTTGTATCTGTCCAAAATGTACCAGGCTGGGAAAGCTTACAGTATGTGAAATCAGACAACTATGTAGTTTGGGAGATATAAGTCATGGTTCCATTTGGTTGGTGAAAGCATCAACATCCGACAACTTTTGAGAGTGCAAATTCTTTCTGAAGTGGCATTTGGTAAGCACCCTCTTATGCAAAATGGGACCCAGTGTTCCTGAGAAGGGGTGGGGCCATTGCACAGTCACAGTGGGGAGCAGTTCACTGAATAAGAAGCATGAGAATGCTTCATAGCTCCCTCCATGCACAAACTGAGCTCTGAGCTATTCTCCAGATGGCCAAGAGCCATGTCTCAAGTGTGTAAACCAGCTGAAAGGCAAAGCCTCTGTGATGGGAACTGATGGGCGCAACGCACAGAGGAAGGCAGAAGACCCATATTTTGCAGAGTAGCGGGGTTCGCAGGCCCCTCAGACGTCATTTCACCCAATAATTTAATAACGAGCACACCAAAGCCCAGAGATGAATGACAGGGGCTTGTCAGGGGCCACAAAGCCAATCTGTGGCAGAGTCATGAACCAAAACCAAGTCTCTAACTCCTTCCTCAGGTTTCAGAATATTGTGGTCCAGGTGACTGATGAACAAGAATCAAAACTTCAGGCAAATGCAGCCCCTCTGATTGGTAGACACTCACTTATTTTCCACGGCAAGATTTAAAAGCCATAAAGAAGGACTAAAAGTCAATGCTCAGACTAACAGAGATGTGAGAGATGTGTGACTCTGATTTTCCAACTTAAGGCAAATGCTTGAGGATGACACCACCCTCAGACACTTCCATTAATCATTCACTTTGAAGACGTCAATGGGGAGTCAGATTCACTTACAGGCTGCGTGAACCACCACCTACAGAGATTTCCCTCATGACTTGGCTTTTCTCCCTTCAATTGAGGTTAATTCTTCGAGATAGTGACCCACAGCAAGTTGGATTTAAAGCCACAGATGATTACTCTAAATGACATCCCCTTTCCCACAATGGCTTTTCAGAAAGGTCATCTGAAGAATATCCATTGATATCAGTGCCTGGGAGAAAGGAGGCGGGAGGAAGGGAGGGAGGGAGGGAAGGAGGAGGGGAGGGAAGCCGGGTGAATAACAATCAGAAATTTCATACCAAACGGTGAATGGCTCACCATTCTTATGCCGTTAGTTCCTCCCATATTCCCTTAAAGTACACAGGGCAAAACATAGAATTACCATTTTTCAGATGAGGGTCTTGGACCTCAAAGGAAGTGATTGCCCAAGGATACACAAGTACTCAGCAGTGGTTCTAGGACCAGAACCCAGGTCTCCTAACTCCCAGTTCAGTGTTTTCCCCACTATTCTTTGTTGCACATTAAGCCCAAATGGATGTCTTGTCTCTTTTTTTGTTTTTGTTTTTTAAAGATTTTGTATCGGGGAATTGGGGGGTTGGGAACAGTGCTGGGGAATTGGGGGAAGGGGAACAGACAAGTTGCTGTCCTTTTGTTCTTCAGTCTAGTTGTGGAGGACGTTG
>NW_017732083.1:468537-478266 GCF_001890085.2 Hipposideros armiger
GCCAGTGAAGCAACGTCCTCCACAACTAGACTGAAGAACAAAAGGACAGCAACTTGTCTGTTTCCCTTCCCCCAATTCCCCAGCGCTGTTCCCATTAAATTCCCCAATTAAAAAAAAAAAAGATAATGATTAAAAAAAAAAGCAAATGTGAGAGCAAAGACGTAAAGGGTGAAGAAGAAGACTTTGCAGAGAAAAGTATTAGGCTGATTTTGAGTTGAATAATGTCTACAACTTATCGCTAAGTTACTGGCCCAGTCTTATCTTCTATCCTATTGCTGTTTCCCTGCACATGGACTGTCACACTCTAAGCAAACCAAACTCTTGCTCCCTGTCCTCACATTGCTGCCTCCTGCTTTTGCTTATGTTGGTTCCTCCCAGGCACAACATTGCCTACTCCTTTCTACCTGGCTCTCCAAATAAGACTGTCTTCTCAAGGCTTCTTTCCTCGTGATATTCACATCTGAAGTGTCATGCTTTCCGACGAACCTCTGGAAAGGGTTACCTGGGCTTCTCTAAGGGGACCCTGTTCCTCTGACTTTGTAATGTAAGGTATTCATATCTAAGTCTTCTCTTCCCTCCAAGGCTACGGGCATCTTGAAAAGAGGGCAAGGCCACGTCCTTTTTATATGTCTTCTCTTTCCTCATGGACCTACCTGGCCCAGAGTCTTGAGAAACAGCCAGCCATTGATAAATGCTTTGTAGTTAAGAACTCAGTCTCTGGAATCAGAAAGTTCTGGAAGCATGCCCTAGCTTATATAGCCTTATGCAAATTACTTAACCCCTCTAAGTACTGGTTTCCTCATCTGTGAGCACCCACTTCACAGTGTTGTGATTTATCAAATGAGATAACCCATGTAGACTGCTTATTATGATACAGGACACCTGGTACACATTCCACAATTATTTTCTATTAATATTATTTTCTCTTAATGAAATGTGCAGTCCTCTCAGGTATCCTTTATCAATAACCAACAAAGCCATTTTCTCAGAAGCTCAGGGAATCATATTAGGAGGGTTGTTAAATGCCCTGACTCAGACTACATTTACAGTGACATTCACCCCATCAAAATGCAGGGAAAGACAGGAACTTGTTTCAACTTGAATCCGTTATTTCTGTGGTCCACATGCTGAATACCGCCAAAGCCTCCACTCCCTGGGCGGCGGTTGCAGAGAGGGAACAGCGGCAGTTTTTCATTTTCCAGAGTCCACTCACCCTTCCAAGAATCTCAATGCCTCATTGATTCATAATACAGTGCATAAAGATTTCATTTTTCCTGCCCACAGTGATACATTATGGAGGCAATCTGTTTTGCCACTGAAAAGTTTGCTTAGTAGAAAAATTTGGAGTTTTGACATTCAGGAAATTACAGTCATCTGTAAAACACGATTGATATGCCAAGGCTAACATTTTCATTGCACTTGCAGAGCCAGGGTAACTATGATAAAATATGTGTTACCCCACACACGTTTCAGGATCTTTTACGGAAACATTAGTTAGCTCTGAGAACCCCTCCCAAGATTCCCGAGCTGTAATGGGTGTGCCACTGGGCTGTTTGCCATTCATAAGGCTACATCCATTGATTAAACCTAGACTCGGGTGCTAAGATAAAGTGATGGCTGAAAACATCTTTTGACTTGGTCTTGGGTTCAAGGCTGGCACTGTTTCCCCATGCGACCAGGTTAAAGACATGAAAGGGAATCAAGGAAAATGAGTTGAAAAATTCCACCCCCACTGTGGACTTGTTAGCTAGCCACAAAAGGCACAGGTTTATATTAGATAGAAGTAAAAGTTGAAGTTACAAAAGAGAAATTAGACTCTTCTATATCTGCTTGCATTTTTAATTTGCTCGCTATATTTTCACACCCAAACATTTCTTTGTCTCTTTTCAGGTACAATTTTCAGTGATAAATGGCATCAGGAGCCCAAGCCTGTGGAGCTATCCACTTGTTCAACATTTGATTTCAGAATGATGAATGCAGCCCATTGAATTGAGGAATGTGGATGATCTTTATGGTCATAGCGAGGGAGTCCATTCAGAGTCAGGTTTGGCAAGATTATGGGCAGTTTTTACTTGGTCCTCATCTATTGAGACCTATGGGAAGTACATATGCACAGTGTGTGGTTTTGGTGGCAAAGGGACAGCTACCATTGCCTTTGGCATTGGAAAAGGCTTAGAGAGATCCCTACCTGACCCTGGGTCTGCTTCTTCAGGTACTGAGAAAAGCATTCTGCACAAAACATGTGAGTAAGTCTGACTCATGGATCAAGCAGTCATTGAAGTCCTCAGCATCCATTCTCAAAGTTTGGCATGCATCCATTCTCAAACAATTACAGCAAACAGCAAGTGCTCATTGACGCTTTACTATGTGTCAGGCACGAGCCTAAGTGATTAACATGAGGTGATTCATTTAGTTATTGATACCGCCCATGAGGCAGGTGATAGTGTTATCATCGTCTTTTTATGGATGAATAAACTGAGGCACAGAAAAGTTGAGTAACTCTCCCAAAGTCACACAGCTAGCTAATAAGAGGTAGGGCTGAGATGAAAACCTCCAACAGGGTAGGGTGGCTGCAGAGCTCATGCTCTTAACCTCTGTGCTATACTACTTTGCTTAAAAAAATTTTTTTTCTTCTTTGAAAAGCCCTCTCTTGTCAGACACGTTGTCTGGATTCTTCCTCAAGTGTCCCTTGTCTGTGGTAGAAAGTCTTTCTTGTCCTATTGAAGCTCTTGGCAAAACTTTTTGTTTTTACATTTACAAAGCACTCTGTCTTCTTACCCCAAGTTAAGCTTTTTTTCAGCTAACAATGTAGCTTCACTCATTTCTTAACAGTGGTTGCACAGATGCTAGAGGGGCAAGGCTAAAGCCAAACGATGTGAGAAGGAGGAAGGGTGGGTGTCAAAGACACAATTTGTCAAAAACTACAGTACCCAGGTGGATTTGGACCCTCCAGCAGAGGAATCAGAAGAACAAAATGAGGGGAAGCAGAGTTTGGAAGGGTGGAGAAGAAACAAGGAGGAAAGGAGTCAAAGGGTCAGTAAGGAAAATAAAGGATTAAAGGGAGAATAGAGGAAAGAGCAGAGAGAGGAGAAAGTAGAATAAAAAGGAAGAGGTTGAGGGCCGGCTGAGTGGCTCAGTTGGTTAAGAGCTCGCTCACGAGTGTGAGCTCTGAGCAACAGCAGTTCGATGTCCGGCCCAAGCTAAGCAGCTGCTGAGCTGCCAACAGGTGGCAGGATGGCTCCGCTTAAAAAAATAAAAATAAAAAAGGAAGAGGTTGATGCAAGTGGCATGAGGTGGTGTGTGTGAATGTGGCTAAGAGAAGAGGGAGACTGAGGGGAAAGGCAGATAGAGATGCTCTCCCTCCTCCCTTCTATGATCCAAATCCTGTCCATCTAGGCTTTTATCTCCTTCAGTAGCTGTGGATGAGCACTTGTTGGGCACCACCAAAAAGCTCTTACATTGCATGGGGCTCCATCTAGATGACCTTGCTTTTTGCCTTCTCTGAGCCACAAGTGCACTTAGGGTCAATATTTGACTCTCTTCTCTGCATTTTTACACATGCTATTTTTTAAATTTATTTATTTACTTTTTTGTTGGTAACTAAGCTGCACACTCTTTAAGAGTTGGGATAAACTCTTACAGCATTATTTCTGTCCCCAAGTCTCTCTCTAACCATTACAGGAAATCCTTTAAGCACTAGGGCGACTGACATCTTAAGCCTCGTATAATCACTAGTTCATAAGCACGTACTTTATTAGGAAGTAAATAAATATCTTTGCAAGTACTGAATACAAGACAGGGATGTTTTACTTGAAAGGAAGGCACTGTTTAGAGAGTTCAAATGCTGGGGGGAAGGAAATGAAAGGATACCCAAGGGAAGAGTGGATTTAGTCCCCAAAATGCTTCATTCACTTAACAATTTCCCCCAGAGTTTATTGTCTAAAGAGAAAGATCCCTGATATATTCATGTCCTTATATAATCATTCTTCTTTATTTATATGATATACATCAAGTCAACTTTAAGAAATAGTTCTTAAATACTCCTAGGCGTGAGTAAGAAAGAAAGCCTTTTGGAAATCACTTCAAATCCTTTTTGGAAGTAGGCGGGATATAAAAAAAAACTGGGGCAAAAATAGAAAGCCTTTACCCCTTGTTTATCTTCAAGACGTGTTACAAATTGATTTAGAGGGCTTTATTACTTTGTGAGTCATACATTTGGCTTATAGCAGGTTTTAAATCCAGAATCCATAAAAAGGCCCTAACATTGTGAGAAAATTCGGGGGCACACTCACCCAGATGGTTCCTGTGTTCACCGCTGGGCTTGCCTGCCTCCAGGTACCACCCAAGGAATTGAGGATGCTGCTAGGGCTTGGAAAGAAGCAGCATTAGGTTTATTCAGCTCCCTCTTCCTACAAGGCGAAGCAAGTGACTGTCAGCCCTCACGGACTGCTTTCAGATAAGATTGTCACAACACTTGTAGGTTGCTGAGATTGGGAAGGGCTTAGGAGACAGGAACCCATAGTGCTCTGGTCCCACTTAACTATTAAGTCGGGCTTTCCTTTTCAGTCTCTCCTGCTTCAAACCTACACTGACAAGGCCCATTTCTCTTTCAGTAGTCCGTTTTCAGGGCCTCAAGAAAGCAAGGCCTTTGGAGGGCTCTGCAGGCGCAAGCCACGGGAGGAGGGGGCGTAGGCAGCTCCAACACTCCTCACCCAGTGATTTCCCAGATCTTCTTTCTATCCCAGCGCCCTCCACAAAATGCTCTAGCTTCATGGATTCAATCCCTTACCCGCTTAGCAATTTTCTTCATTCCTGTCCCTACATAATTTCTTTCACACCTCCCCCTATTGTTCTGTTTCCTCCATCTCCAGGGTGATCGATGACCCAATAGGCATTTACATTTACAAAGCAATTGCATTTACATAATATAGCTCTTATCAACAGCTGAAAGAGGCGCAACTATAATACATATATAATGGAGAGTGCCTATTCATCTCCCACATTTACAGTGCCTTCCAACAGAATAGACTGTTCTAGAAATTGGTATATGAGGGGAGAGAGCCCTGTAAAATTTATCACTAAAGGTAATCAATGAGTTCCAACTAATGTGTTCCACACCTCGAGGTGAAAATATACTAAAAGTACGGGGAAAACATATTTAGTCCTTAAAGTTTGCTAAATTTAATTTGGGCTTTCATTGATTTCATTTAATACAAAGATTACATAATCAGGAAGTCAGTAACAATTGAAAATACCAACGGTAGTGTTCACCCATCAGGGAATTTTGGTAATATCTAGTAATGTCAGGAGATTCTCATTTAACTGAATTGGAAATGTAACATATATTAGCTAACAGAAACTTAATAAGTGTGATCAAATTAAAACAGGCCACTCAGACATACCATCCTGACTAAGGCACTTGCAAACATTCCACAATTAACAGAGATTTGTCATGTTAATGATTTAAATTCAGGTTTTTACCCCCCTCTGGGGATTCAGCCTTTAGAATTTTTTTTTTAATAGACAATTGGAAAACTCCATCCTTTATTTTGAAAAATGTTGCAACAGTGTTATTGACATTAATTCTCAAAGAATGCGGAATAGTAAATAGCATGTGTTGCTGATTTTTTCCCCCTTTAATAGTCACTGCCTTCTCTTTGGGATGAGGATCATTAATCTTGAAGCATTAGCTCTTGGGAGCCGTAATGAAGTTTGGCAAAGGTGAAGTGACCATTTTTACATGTATTAGGGGAAAACTTCACTTTTCTGCTTTCTGCAAAAGTTTTCTAGGTTTCACTGAAGGGGTTTTATGCTTATGACCTTATTCAAAAATCAGTTTGGCTGAACTGGCCTGTTGTCCTGGGTAGAAGACTACAGTATTAGGCCATTTGTTTTAAATATGTTCTTAACAGACCATTATAAACACTAGCTTGAGAGATGTGAATTACTCCCCCCTAACTTTTAAAACTCATCTGACCAGTCTACCACTCTTAAAATGCACCGGTTGTAAATTACCTGCAAAGGCTCTCGTGTTTCTAGCTCCATTATTTGTGTGAATAGTGGTGGGTGGGGTTGTTTAGCTATTTGTGTCTACTTTGGTCAGCAAAGCCAATCCTTACATTTAACAGCAGAGAAACCGGAGATTCAGAGAGGCTAGGTGACTTTCTCATAATGTCAGTTATTAAGGAGCACGTCTGAGGCTAGCACCCCAGTCTTTCCACTCTCGGGAGTTTCCCTCCCTCCCTACCCCCCATTGCTGCTTGTGTCCAGCTCAGTCCTAAGTAGTACAAATTCCAAGTCATTGGAATCTGCCTTAAAAAGATGGTATACTATTGAATAAGTGACTTAGTTAACGAAGTTAAGGACAAATGTGAGGAGAGGGGGCAAAAATAAACAGGAGGAGGAGGACTGTGTACTGAGATGGGTCGGGGGATCTGACTTCCAACAGGTCCTACATCAGCCTGCTATGGCAAGAAGCTTAGAATCAAGATGGCTCTAACATCCACCAAATGCACCATCAGGCACAATTTCCTAGATGCTAGTTTGGAAAGGCAGGAGCAAGTGGTGGGTTAAAATAAAGAGGCCGGTGGGGTAAGGGCTTTCCAGAAGTGCTCCCTGCACCTGTCTGTAATGTCATGTGCTCAGGGGAAAGCAATGAGTCCTCCACTTGGTTCAAAACCAAAATCTTTAACACAATGCTCTTTGTTTAAAATAAGTTCAAGGATTTTTAACGTTCAAGGAGAAGCATTCATTTATTTATTCACCTATTCATTTAAAAAGTAGCGTTAAGTCACCTTAACATTGTCACATATTGAATTACAGTATGTTTATGGAGTACTTTCTGCTCTTGCAATAAGATGAAACAAGAGAATAGATGGTCTATCCCATGGTGTGCTGAAGACACTTTATTCTGTTTACTATGGACGCTTTACAGAAGTGTCTCATATCAGTGCATCTACTGAGAGCCCATGATGTACTCTAGTACACTCTGTGGAAGATAAAAGGATTACGCCCACTCTTCCTTAAGGAGCCATAGTCAGATGTTAGCAGGAGAATTCAGCAAATGGTATAGTTAACAATAAGAACGAGGGGCCAGCCAACTGTCTCAGTTGGTTAAGAGTTAGCTTAAGGGGCCGGCCAAGTGGTGCGATGGTTAAGAACTGGCTTGGGACGCCAGAGGGCTCCGGTTCGGATCCCACATATGAGGGCCAGTGACACTGCCCTCTACAGCTAAGATGCTGAACAACAGCTCAACCTGGAGCTGGGCTGCCGTGAGTCGCCGGTGACAGCGTAGGCTACAGCCCCTGTGGCAGTGGGTTGCCATGGGCTACCGTATGTAGCCAGCAGCCAGCGTGAGCGGCCGTCCAGAAGCCAGCGACTGATCTGCCTCGCCTAGGAAGAGCGCAATGATGGTGCCAACTTGGGCCAGTGAAGCAACATCCTCCACAACTAGACTGAAGAATAAAATGACAGCAACTTGTCTGTTCCCCTTCTCCCAATTCCCCAGCACTGTTCCCATCCCCCCATTCCCCAATTTAAAAAAAAAATTTAGCTTAAGAGCGCAAGCTCTGAGCAACAGGGCAGCCAGTTCGATTCCCACATGGGCCAGTGACACTGTGCCCGAGCTGAGCTGCCGCTGAGTCGCCAACAGGCGGCAGGATGGCTCAGCTGGTGAGAGCACGTGCTCCTAACAAGGTTGCCTATTTGATGTTGGGTTACGTTCACCTGCAACTAAGACTGAACTCAGCACCTTGAGCTGAGCTGCTGCCCGATGGCTCAGTGGATAGAGCGTGTGCTCTTAACAACAAGGCTGCTGGTTCGATTCCCGCATGGGATGGTGGCTACACCCACCAGCAACTAAGATTGAACACGGCACCTTGAGCTTAGAGGCCACGAACTGCCGATGGGCAGCCAGATGGCAACTGGCATCCTCCACAACTAAAAATGAAGAACAACTTGGTTGGTCCCCCTCCCCAATCCCCCAGCACTGTTCGCCTCCCCCAATTCCCCAATTAAAAACAAACAAAAAAAACAAAAAGAACAAGAGAGCTATTATTTCCAGAACTGTCTTTCATTACCCAGCATCCATATTCCTCCAGCAGCATCTCCTGTTGCACCTTTCTTGCAGGGCACACCACTTTGGTTTCTTGGATTCTAGTTATCTCTGTATATGAGCATCTTCTCTACTAGAAAATGAGATGCTTAAGAACAGTGACTGAATTTGTGTCTGTTTCAGCCCTGCTATCTCTACTTCCTCCTTTCCTTTTCCCATTTCCACCTCTCTACTACTACCCCACCCCAGCATCTAGTGCTGTGCCCATCACATACAAGATGCACAATACATATTTGCTGATTGATTTAATGAACATATATTAGTGCCTGATTAAATGCTAAATGAATACTGTTCACAAGAAGGAAGGATTCTCTCAGGCTGCATCAGAGGAGACATGAAGGAGGAAGTGACATGTTAGTTGTGTTTTGCAATATGAGTAGTAACAATAATTCCATTTAATGAGCACTGACATGGACCAGAAAATTTGCACAAGTTATTTCACTGAATCCACAAAGAATCTCTAATAGAGCAAGAGATCCAATGATTATTCCCATTTTACAGATAAGGGAACTGAGGCTCAAAGAAGTTAAGTAACTTCTCCAAGGTGCTAGATCTGGGATACAAGCCCATATCCATCTATTTCAAAAGACAGTTCTTTCCAATAAACTAAGATTTAGACAGGTGTAATCAAAAGATGGAAGTCATTCAAGATAAATGTAGTGGTACATAAAAAAAGGGCATTTGGCAGACAAGGAGACCTGTCTAACCAAGGAGAAGGCTGGGACTGATGATGACACTATGTAATTGGTAATAAGGTTGAATTAATCAGTGAGCATAAAATACCGGAGAGTTTAAAAATTATAACAAAAATGTGTATAGGATTATATAAAATACTTACAGTGAATAAATATCAGAAAATATCATGGGCCTTGTAATGGCATTCAAACTAACAATACTTTGGCTAAACACTTGCCTGGCTATTTTCCAGGAGAGGATAGCTTAAGCAACTAAAATAATCTTCTCCCCAAGCTAATGGTCTTTTCTTCCCCTAAAGGTTTCATTACAACCTAGCACAGAAGCCAGTTTGAGGAAATGGAGTGGAAATAGTGTGCGTTCATTTGGTCTTCAGAGCAGAAGTCACTTGGGGACCATTACTCAAAACCTGTGACATTCTTCCCTCCAAGTATTTCAGGTTCAGCCTGGGTTTAGGCTGTCATCTCAGGGAACAATCACCTTTCAGCCTGGTTCCTTTCATTTGTTCAGAGCAACATGGCCATGTGAAGGAGATCATTTCTTCTTTTTTCTTCTTCTTCCTTTTTTGTTTTTGTTTTTTGTTTTGTTTTGTTTTTAAGACCTCGCAGAATTGAGAAAGGGGACTGCACAGCTGTCCAACAACCAGAGCTACTGTTACTGGGGAGCTGGGGAATGGTGGACAAAGGCTGTTTCCCCTCCCTGAGTATTCTCAGACTGAATCTATACCACTGGTTATTAAACTCATTTGAAGCAGCAGGACTTTATATCATCAGACCCCATTATAGAAAACATTAGGGGCCGGCCGAGTGGCGCGATGGTTAAGAACTCGCTTGGGATGCCAGAGGACCCCGGTTCGGATCCCACATATGAGGGCCAGTTACACTGCCCTCTACAGCTAAGATGCTGAACAACAGCTCAACCTG